>NC_056730.1:699074162-699281161 GCF_019279795.1 Protopterus annectens | reverse complement strand
TGGTGGGACACACAGGGCTATTGTTGAACATATATGCATGCAACCCTGTACTGCTGTACTGCTAGCTTCTCAGGTGCTAATGTGTCATACACATGCACACCATACCCACGATGTGGTAGTGGGTTGCCACCCGCACTCCATCTCCTCTTGTGGGTTGCTATCATCCCACACCCTCTTTGTATTGTATGTTCAGGCTATGCACCTGTGTGGGGCTTGTGGGCGTGCAATGCAGTACTATGTGCCTTTGCACCCATCGCAGAACAAGTCATACAGGTACACTGGCGGCCATACACTGCACAGCTTGATGTTGGCACATCACATGTTGTACACACATAACACATCTCCTGTGGGACATGGTCAAATGTACAGGCATGTCCATCAGTCACATGCCACTACTACCCCTACATGACGGCTATGCAGGACATGTGGCGCTACAGCAGCTGTCACATGTGCACCTGCAATGCCCCTACCTGCATCACGTGGTACTGCCTGTGGGTATGTGCGTCTGCACCCATGCTATGGCCATAGATGACAGTTGTACATCGATATGTGCAACATACCTCATTGGGAGTTCTCATGTGCACATGTTCAACATGTCAACGCATTGTTTGTGTCTGTCAGACAGTCATTGTTGTGCATGGTTTACATGGCAGCCATGGCGTACTGTGTCTGATTCCACGTACTTCATTGGACTACCAGCATTGTACATTATCACGGCACATTCCAGCCATCACATAGCCATCCTAGATGACAGTGGGAGGTGTTCTGCCATGTGCACATATGTCACACAGTACGAGGGTGACTGACACACATTCTCAGGATAGGGTTCTGACTGCTGTGGATGAGTGTGATGCTGTCGACAACCATGACTGCACCAGATGGTGTCATCTGGATGTGTAACATTCACAACACACACCTACCTTCACATAGCAACACATCATCCACAAGGATGGACATCCCTGCAGGAACACTGTATGCAGTATGTCTGTATGACCACTGCATGCACCACTGGTAGCCACCAGCATGGCTGCCAACAGTGGCAGTGTGTATCCTGTGTGAACATGGGTTACACCATTCACAACACACCTGTGTCAGATGTCCCTGTTGTGTGTCACAGTGCAGTTCCACACATCATGTAACAGTATGCATCATGCACCGGTATGTTGCAGACATGTGAACGGCTGTGCAAGTCAACATATGCACACATGACACATCACCTGGTACAACATGTCTGTCTTACCACATGCTATTGTGACCACCCTGTGATGACATTGTACAGGCTACGTGGAATGGGACATCTGATGGCTCAATGGTGTATTCACCCTCTGGGTGTGTGTCTAGCCGAGTGTACAGTAGGCAGTGGTCTGCACACAGGGATACTGTACATTTGCCTACTCTGTCACTGCGACTGTTGACTATGATCATACTGTACTTATGCAGGCATGTGGTATTGATCCAGTATGACAGTCATGGTCAACCACAGTACTGTGGCACACATGACCTGCGGACATCTGCCTAGGGTGCGGGCCCACATGTCCATCTTCACATGCTATGCTGCCTCTGCAGCAGTGTCACATGTCTGTCGCCAGCAGGGCTGTCACAGGCAGGCACGGCATGCGTGATGTGTGACAATGCTTGCACCCCCACTGTGCTGTACACATGCACTGCACACACAGTAAGGCATGCCTGACATTAATCTGCAGTGCCTGGGACCTGCCTCCATGCTCTACAGAGCACACCTGCCGGTCCAGATTGTACACAGATCATACCTCCCAGGCACATACCTGGACTGCAACACACACAGGTGAGTGGATCCCACATCACACAGTGATGTACACACATACTGTATGTTTTTCTAAGAGAAATGCATCATAGGTACCCATGTTCGGATACCCATGTTTGTGACCGCTAGACACATTGTGACACGTGACGGTGAATACACTGTACACCACAGGTTACATGCTGGCTGTGTTATCATACTGTACATTGCACCTCGGACAGTTGCTACTGCCATGTGCTGACAGCAACACGCACTTCCCTAGTATGGACTCCCATGTACCCACACATGCTTGGCCATGCACTACACATAGCTGGGTGACACATTAAACAAGACATACCATACCTACACTACCCTTGGCATGCACCATACCTCCATGTATCTGTGTGCTATACCTACAGACATCCCCCCTCTGGTTGATGGACATATATGCTTTGCAGCCCTGCTAGTCACACCCTGGACACACACCCATTGCAGCATACATGGTACATGTGCTCAACAGCCGGTACTACCAACATCTGCTGACGGGGGTAGTTAATGGCATGGCACCCCGGCAGACGGACAGTATACATAACTATGCTGACACATATCACGATGCACTTCCGCTACATGTACGCACTGGTTGGGACCATGCTATTCCACACAGAGACATGGTGGTACTGGCCTTTTCACAGATGCCACGGTGGTATGCATGTTCCATGCACATGTGCTGTATGGGCGCATGTGCAGGCTGTTGCATGGTGGGTATGTTCAAATGTGTGTGGTGCATCACTTGACAGTCATGGTGTGTCCTCGTGGTCCATCACATACTCCACAGCTAGCTACCTACACATGACCACCATACTTTGCAGTGTGGGCCCTCACGCAGTGTGGTGGTATGTCTGTGTTGTTTGGCTACATCCACATTCAATGTAGCATACGACAGTCACCCAGGCATTGCCGACAGATATGTTGTTGGCAACATGCCAGCCAATGGGTTACCTACCAATAATATACACTCTCACTCACTACAGGGTTCCAATCCATACATGGACATCGCATTGTCCCTGTGGACACATACATGGTACTGCCATGCACACATTATGTCCTCGGACACTGTCCCAATGTCACCTCCAATCTCCATAGCTGTTATATCCCGCAAAACTGGTTGTTATGTGTCTCTGCAGCAGCCCACTGAATTAACTGCTAGCCCATTCATGGACGTTGTGTACCTTGACCACCACACCACCGCATCTATCACACTACACATGGGTGGTAGTGCATTGCACGTGTGGGACTGCATTCATACAGACATGACTGCACCATTCGGTATGGCACTGGGGCACATCCTCACATACATGCTTCACACACTCATTGACGACTTCCATGCCTTTACTGGCACCCTTGTTGGGCGTCTGTGTGCCACAGCACACCACATCCACATGATGGCCACCTGTCATACCATTGCATGGGTGGTTGGTGTAGTACAGAGGGTAACAGATCAGACATTATCCCCACATTGCCCTTCAGCACCATTCCACATTCTGGTATTGGCAATGTACACATCCACCATCACATCATACCCTGTGTCTCAGGATGTTAGGCTATCTGACTCCTGGACAGGTCACACAGTGGTGCAAGCATATCATGCTACCTACGACATGTAAAGTACATGTGGCATTACACAGTCCTCAGTCATGTGTCCCCTCATGTTCACTATTTGCTTACATACACAACATGCTGTCACGGAGTAATGTCCATGTCTACATGTCCCACATCTACATACCTGGCAGCATTCTAGCTCCAGCAGCTCATACTGCTAACATCCATGCAGGTGTCGGTGTGGCAGATATATCGTAGATGTCATTGTGTCAGATACATCACGGATGGTGCATACACATCACCTTTGCATAGCGACAGTCATCCACTGGGTATCACGTGGATACTGTCCCTATACATGCATATCACACTGTACATGGTTGCTGTACACACATGCCCCACATGGTGCTGTGGTTGCCATATTCCACTGTGGCGTGGTACACATCTGCAGGGCCACACATATCTGGACTATGTGTGTTGCTGGGACATTGGTAGCCTTTGTACTTGTGCCATACACACATCTACACACGGGCAGGGTTACTATAACACATTCGTGGTGTGCCTTCCACAATGGCTACAACTTTTCATGTCACAGTATAGTCATGCCGCGATGTATACCAGGCTCAGACAGTTTACATATGCAGATGACAGACGGGGAACACATCTGTACTCATCTGCATACAACTTACACAGTGGTGTCATGTACTCTGCCATGGGCCATGTCCTCCGCATTACTGATGCATGTAGTACTCCTACATGGCGTCTGCAGTGAGCAGGGTGAATGAAGCAGTCATGCATATGTGCACACAAGCCACATTGCTTAGCCTGGCCTTCTGTTTACCTACACAGACTAGACACACACCATGCTGTAGAACATAGGTCCTGTGCACATCCCACAGGGACACACTGTGGCACTGGTCATGTGATAGCTCCCTTGCTGATAGGGTGACACATACACATGGGACCACCACAACAGCAGTACTGTGTAGACATGTAGTTGACATCCACCTTTGCTGTCCAGTGGACAGTACCATGGGGGGGTGGCACGACTGTGTACATTGCACATGTGTTTACACATGGACCTGCCAGACATCATTGTTGCACACATTGCACCTGCTACAGATAGCTTGGACATGGTTACTTGATGTTCCTTCCATTTTGGGTGGCTATTCTGCTACTGCTCTGTCCCATATCTGCAGGCCATACATATCCTGTTAATGTACATAACACTAGGCCATACGTCCATCATGCATGCTATGCCTGTGATACTGTGTATAATGTCTGAACATATCCATCATGATAGCTTTACATTATACATACTTGACATGGTCACCCCTACTGCGAGGCATACGTGCACGTCGTGCACACATTACGTATGACATCGACAATATCTGCCCATACACATGTGTGCTGTGACACTATACATACATGTCCTATCCCCTGCAGTGGCACTTCATTGTTGGACATCCACTGCCAGCATCAGCGTGGGTGGTGGCATTGTTCTGTGTTTTAAATCACGATGGCACCCCTTGGCCTATCCCAGCTGTGTACATGATGTCCCACTGCTGTGCACACGGTGTCCACAGTGGTTGGTATACTCAGCAGGTTAACACTACATAACCACCTTTCACCACTCTCTCCTTTATGGACAGGTATCTTTACTGACAAACACCGTTCACATACAGTGCTGATTCATCATACATATCATGCGTTACACACCAGTACATCTCATGGGTTCTACATACCTTTCCTGTATTGCTTTCCGTATTCCGTTTGTGTCTCGCTACTGACAAGTGATCGGCTCTTGTAGGAATAAAGTCTTTGCTCGGTATGAACATACAGTTTGACTATCCTGGGAGTCTTCCTTATATCCGTCGTCACCTGCAGCATGTGGGTTCATCACACCAATAGCTGTTCCTCGGTGTGTACTTATGCGCATATCACCTGTGCATCTCCTCCATTCGTACGGTACTCGTCGGAACTAGGCCATAGTTCATTCATCGTCTGGGCGTTGGTTATCTGCACTACCTTCGTGGGGATGGTATGTATTGTGTTATATTATGTGTGACTACAACCGCTATGTGTCGCGTCAGGTACATTTGGCTGTGGTATTAGCCTTGGATTGTGTGTGTTGGGTATGGTATTATGTTCCACATGTGGGTGTCCGTGTCCTGCCGGCGTCTGTCGATGGCGTTTTGCATTCTGATGTGTAACATAGCTCTTGTATTCCTGTACACAATGGATGCAGGTATGCATCCACTGCTGATAGTGGTTCCCACGCGGGATGTTGCGGGTATGCCGCTGTCATTAACTGCCTGTATGTTTTTGCTGCTATTTCGGATTGTATCCCTTTAATATGTGCGATGGGGTATATCGGCTGTGGGTGACGGTACGGGTTGTGGGCCTTGCATTTGTACATACACGGTATGCTTCTGTGTGTGCTCCATCCCTGCCTGGGGAGGTACAAGTTACCTGTCTGTTGTTCTAGGAGTGTAGGTTTTGTTGATGTCGTCTGCTGTCGGTACCGCTTGCTTGTGTGCTTCCTGCATGTATTCCTCCGTCACATCGGTAGTATATCTGCAGCTGTTCGTAGGTGCCGAGTATCCCTTGGCATTTTGTCACGGATATTTACGGTCATTGTGGTCCTGTAGTTGGGACGGCCTGTATGCTACCGGTTGCCACCTACTCGGGTGGCGATTGCTTGTTTAACACTCGTAGAACACACAGCGGTGTTTACGGGACGATACGTGTCCACGATCGGTGCCGGGGTAGCACATGCGTATTTCCACGGTACATAATTATTGCTGCGTAACGATGCCAATATATCGTATTGGAATTAACATGTCGGCGCCATACATCCGGTGATGGTTTGTACATGCGTCCTTTGCATGTCATGTTGGCTATACTCCTGTGGTACATTCTGGGACATTTTCGATTTGCATCGTTTTACATCGCCACGCGCCTAGCCAGTGAGGAGCTCTCAGTACTACTTTGTGGGTACTGCTATATATACACCTGTGGTTCTTATACTGTATGCCTACACATGTTATTCCACTCCGCCTGTCACATGCCACCTACATACACATTTTATAGTGTCACACACATTACACTGGCACAGCGGAACACACGACACCCTCACCTCACACATAGACATACTGCCGCTGCGGGGACGGTTGCACACAGTACCTACGTTGACCACATCGCCGGGCGGTGTCTACCTCCCCTCATATCCTGAGAATATTACACGCATGTCCTGTTACTGTATCGTGGCCTGGCGATCATCCCGAATGGCGAATATGCATTTAGGTGGGTTGACCTTTCCATGGGTGGCGTTCCCTGCTCTGTCCACCCTCCCGGATAGTCGGGTTGTCGTTCAGTATGTTTACTATGTTGAGAGTTCGCATCTTACTGCATCTGTAACCTTGCATCCCTGTGATTCCCTGTTTAACTTGTTGTACTTTATATCTGTGTATGTGTACATATATTTCTACGTGTGTAATGATATCTATATCCATATTTGTGTATGCACATATGTAGACACCTTGCGCCGAACGTGGCAGCATATGGCTACGCCGTCTGCTGTCGGACCCGCGTGCGGTTGAGGTGTTGGCGTTCCATGCTCCGCTGGCTGTTGGTTGTGCAGTGTTTGGGTGCTACCTATGTTGGAGTTACACATGGGACCGCCCATACAGTACACATTACGGGCGGACATGTTTGTGTGCCGTCCATTTCACTGTTTGTGCAGGTAGGGAGGTGTCAGTCCATGGGGCCTACGCTGTCAGAGTATGTGCTATACGTTCCCTCTTTGCCAAGGCATAGGCATATTGGGTACGCCTCCGTCTGCCTACTGGGGCTGGCACAGTGTGTTCATGGCGCTGAACGCCCTGTGCCTGTGCTTGCCTTGCCAGTTGTGGCGGGCTTGGTGGCCCTACACCATTATGTCCCTGCGGCAGCTGTTTCCACAGGATCATATTATGTAGCATAGCACATACTATGAATATGTGGGCACATGTGCCTGGAGAGTACTGCAAGGCTCCACCAGATGTATCCAAGCATCGGAACCGTGATTTCAACATCCCAAACACACGCTCTATGATTATTCTGGTTTGTGCGTGTGCCTCATTATGGCGTTCTTGCATGTGTGTGTGTGCATTTCTGATGGGTGTGATCATCCACGGCTCCAATGCGTAGCCAGCATCCCCACAAGGTGACCTTGTGTGATGTCCCCTGGCGAATATCTGATACAGCTGTGAGGCATGCCAGGTATGGTAGTCGTGATAGCTTCCGGGCTGCCAGCACACACATCCATGATAATGCCCTGCACATTGCACGACCTGGCAATTGATGGAGGAATCCCTTGCGGTTTATGTAGCGTCTACCCTGCTCACCGGGTGGTGACTTGATTTCTATGTGCGTACAGTCTATCGCACCCAGTACCTCCGGGTATTGTGCCACACGGTGGAAGTGGCGCATATTGCTAGCCAACTCCTCCTGAGATCTGGGGAAGTATATATACTCATGGGCATGTCGTAACATGGCATCCAGAAACTGGTGTAGTACCCTGGATGCTGATGCCTGTGAGATGCCCATTATATCCCCGGTTGGCCTTTGAAAGGAGCCTGTTGCCAGTATTCGCAAGCTTACACATACCTTTGTGTCCACTGGGATGGGCTCCCCTCTGTTGTCTCTTGTTCTCAGGCTTGGCCGGCACAGCTCCACTATTTGCTGTAACGTGTCCCTGTCCACCCTGTAACGCTCTACTATCTCCAGGTCTTGCAGCCCCTGGTAGGTCACCCTTGGTCTGAACACTCTCCTTCTCCTCTGAGGCCTCCGGTAGTTGTCGGCACCCTCCTCCGCAACTCCGTCTGTCTCTAACACATGCTGATGCATCACGGCCATGGCAGCACCCAACATATACATTTTAAAAGTTCCCCGTGTGTTTACACCGTTAGGCGCATTTGGGAATTCGCGCTGTGTGTTGTGTGCATTCCCACTTTATAGTGTTCTGCTGTACACCCGGTGATGTCATTGGGTGTGTCTCTGCTGCCGTATCTGTGGGTTATCTACCGTGTTTTACCGTTGGCACTGCAACGCTGTTGCCTTTGGTGTTACATTACACTTGCCTGCATTGGTTTAGCTTTACACCTTACTTTACTGTTTCTGCACGTTGCACCTACTATTTACGGGAGTGCATCCTGCAGGCACATGACATGTCATGCATTTTGTCTGCTGCCGCCGTTATGCTAACTCTCTCCTTGGCTGTGCTGTATCGGTTCTTCGCTCTTTGCATTTCTGCAACATCCACTACTTTCTTTGCATTCATATTCCTCTCCTTTCCCGTTTTGCAGATTTCTGCATGCAGAGTTGTCAGCTGCCGCCGATTGCCCTCCGTCGGTTGATTGGTGTTAATTGCTCATTACGACTCCAATTACACTGCTTCCGCATTTCCTCATATTCTCCGCATCACCTTCCTGTATCCATGGTTGTTGACGGGGCGGCCGTCACATGACTGGTTTGGGGAACGTAGTCATCCTCGTGCACATGCATCTGTGCGCGCATTGTATACTCTCACCGCATCTATTTCCTCACACGCCGGTCCTGATGCTGTGATGTGCATTGTACAGCCCAGGTTTGCTGGGCTCCAATGTGCTTCCTCCTACAGCAGCACACCCCTCTGCGATTGACAGGTGTTCCCTTTAGGCCACTCCTCGGTGTTTTACCGCTGCGCCGTTTGGTGCAGCCTTACACCAGCGGGGGTTTTGCGATTCAGTATTATCTGCCTCATTTGCATGGCATTGACTACTAATACATGGTTACGGCACCAGACACCGACGCCACTCCTTGGCAACCCTTGGGCTGTGGTTGTGGCTTTCCATTCATACTATGGTGTATTGTGGCTGTGATGCTGATGTGTCTTATACTGCTCTTTTATGGCATTGTCATATTACTTCATTGTTCCTCACCTTCCGCGGACATGTCCTGGGGTTCTGCTGTGGTTTTTGCGTACATGACATTTATGTCGTTATTTACATTTTCTGCAGGTTTTCCTTTGACATTCTCGATTTCTTTCCACATTGCCATGTTGCACCACTATGACACATGACGTTGGCAGCCTTCCGTTACTCCTATGTCATGTTTGGATATATGTAAACCATTTTTTTTGGTTTACATTGCCGTGCTGTTATGCTACGCCCGCACCACTTCGTGAATCGCTACTTGCCTTCATTTGCATGGTGCAACACCGCACATGGGGTATTTAACATACCTACGCCGGAGGCAGCGCAACTCCGGCGTACGCTGCTGATGCACGTGGGTTTGGATCGTACCTGAATCGCTCGGCGGCCATGTCTGGCGTTGTGGCGCCTACGCCATGCATGCGCCTGGCGCAAGGTTCATGAATCCCGGGGCATGTGTGCTTATATGTGTACTGTAATCTCAACAAAAACTCCTATTGATATAACTCATATTCAGTTACTTATTCACTTGTTAATTTTCAATTAATAATTGCCTGAATTGCTATAAGTCAATGTATATACCACAGTATATTAGACTGCTTTGTTGATTTTGTAATTATCATTGTATAACTTGAAGCTTTTCTCCCTGGGCCTCCACTGAAAATGGGCACTTGAGCAGCTGGACCTTCCCGGTAAACAAATGTAAAATAAAATAAATAAATAAATAATGGTACACGTGTGGGTTCATTAATTATGTATTCATATACAGTACTGTGGTGTGTGATGGAACACGTGTGGGTTCATGAATTATGTATTCATATACAGTACTGTGGTGTGTGATGGTACATGTGTGGGTTCATGAATTATGCATTCATACAAAAAGCACTATCCAGTGATAAACCACATGTATAAACCAGCAAAAGAACAAATCCCAAACGTATCTGTGCTGGAACAAGGCAAATTCAGGCAACACACAAAAGTCTCTCCAAACTTCTTCCACAAGTCTTTATTAAACAGATGTAAGCGCTTTCACACTGTACAATACTTCCTTAGACACAAATTGTAGCAACTAAACTACCATCGATATACAAAACTAAAACAGATTCAGCCAGTAGCAGTTCATGGAGACACACCCCCTCTCATTAAACACATTGACAATGAATTAAAAACCATTGAATTTTTCATAGTAAACTTCAAGAAACCACTACTGTTATTCAATTCCTGTAAAAATTCAGTCAGACTCAATTCATCCCCTTCCCATCCAAGGAAAAAGTCATCGACAAAACGTCGATTAAAATAAATCTTGGCATTCTGCACACTCAGTATATTATGTTGCTCCCACTCAGCCATCACTGGATTAGCGTATGAGTTGCCACAACTGGTGCACATCATAACACTTGATTTTTGCCAGTAACAAGTCCCATCAAACAAAAACGTAATTGAATTTATGTCTCAGAAATATCAGAAGGTGATGTAGTAATGAAACCCAAACCTTTGTTCAACAAAGAAAGTTCCGCCCTTGTCAGGACATGCTGTGATATGTTCCAAACTAGTCCACCTGAATCAAGGCCCAAATTTTCTTCAAAGTCCTCATGTTGTTCATGGGGGGGGGGGGCATCCTTCCTCTTTTGCCCTCCATGCTGCACATCTTTCTCGTATGACTTCTTCCTGCTGGTGCAAAAAAGTAATGGAGGAACAGGAAAAACCTGTTCCCTTGGTTGCTGAATAATCTTCCGTCTCATGACGGGTACCGATTCTACTACTGCTGCTGTTACATGCGGACTTGACGTAGAAGGAAGGGGGTTCTGCCATCGGAGTTGAATAAGTGGACCCAGTCCATATGGGTGACATCACTCCCTCAGAAAAATGCTGATTTGTGTTTGTATTAGTAGTGTTCAAATCCATCCTCTTATCCTCAAGCCCCCTCTCCTGTCATTCACTGGCTCTCGGCCATGTAAAAACATGGTCGTTGGCAAATTCTGTCACATACCTGGCTAACTTCTTCCTTTTTATCTGAAGCAGCCTATTTTTATAACCCAAAACTTTGTCAACGAGCTCATCCAGGAACAAATCTGCTGGCTCCTCCCCCACCAGGGAGAAAAGATCTTGTTGCTGCTGACTGATTTTCTCATTCAGTTCAGCCTCTATGGGCTGGAAAATTTCAATCAACAGTTTTAAATAGGCTTGGCTGGTTTTCAGGTTAATCCATTGCCATTCCTCTAGTAAAGCTGAATATGTATCCCCATAAGTAGCCATGATAAGGATCCTCAGGCCCCTGGGTACAACATTCATCTGAACACATGCCTCTAAATGATGTTGCTGGCAATGTAACCTCTTGAAGCGATACAGATCATTTTTAATACCTCTCTTCAAATCTCAAGCCTTATAATCAGCTGTAGTACTTATATCTTGCTCATTCACACCAAATGGCAACTCACCAAGTAACAAAGGGTTCTGTTGTACGTTTATAAAACTCAGAAGTCTGTCATTTCTGCTTAGTGCACTGGTCAAACAGTTCTCACCTTTTTTTCCAGCCACAAATCCTTCTGCCATGTTCACTGGTGATATTAGCCCAAAAAACTAAGTACAAAAAGCACTACCCAGTGATAAACCACACAGATAAACCAGCAAAAGTAGAACAAATCCCAAAAGTATTCATGCTGGAACTAGGCAAATACAGGCAACTCACAAAAGTCTCTCCAAACTTCTTCCACAAGTCTTTATTAAACAGATGTAAGTGCTTTCACAATGTAAAACATTGCTTCTTTAGACAAAAATTGTAGCAAATAAGAACCCGTCCAAACTCCGGTGACTGCATCTGCTTGTCTCCTTTTTGTACCCTCTATCAAGAAAAGAAGAAAGTAGGTTATGGGCATAGTCCCGCTGGTATACTAGGCCTCTGTTTTGGATATCTACAAGGGTCTTACAGTTTGCCTGGGCTTGAGCCACTAGCAGCCGGTACCTCTCCTTCACAGCCTCTCTTCTACCTTCTCACCTCTGCACCTATAACTATTCCACTCTTATAATTAGTTTTTACTTTATCTCTTCACTAGTTAGCTTCCCCACTCTCCTTCTTCTATACCTGTTTTATCCACTTGGTGGCACCCTCATCCCTTCCTTTTTTCACTGCTGCTCCCTATCGCTCTAACTGTCCTACTTCTGTAATTTTAGTATTGGTCTTCCTATCCCCCTTCTCCCTCATCCTTGCCAGTACTCTGTGTCTGTCTCCTTTCTTTTTTCACCCCTGAAACTTGCCTAAATTTTTTTTCTATTCCTTGACCTGCTCCTCCTCTCTTTCACCTTATGCTTAAACACTGATTTAACCCTCCTTTATTTTTGTCATTCGCTAGTGTACTTGGTCATTCTAGACGTTTTCCTTTTCATGTTATACCTTTCTTACCTATAATTACCTGCATTTCTGATAGTCTCCTTTCCAGTTTCTCCTTCAATTGTTTCTACCCACTCCGTTCGCCCTGCGGGCTCACTCCGCTCCCCTACCCTACCCCCAACCCCCCCCCACCCCCAGGGGTCCTAAACTTATACCTCCTTAAACACACCCCCTAACTCTTCCAACCAATCCCTTAACTCACCCTTCCCCCTTACTTTAACCACACCCCTACCCTCCTATTACTACTCTGTATAATATACTCCCTAAAATACCTCTATTCTTAACCCTCTATTCTTAACTTAAATATCCTTTTATCCCCTCACTTACATTTGCAGGTTCCTTATTCATTCTCTCCTCCAATCCCACTTCCTCTTCCTTTTGTTTCACTCTAGTTACAACTTTACTTCTCCACAAAGATGGCTCCCTCTACTCTAACTATGCTTACACTTTCAGTTTTACTCTTAACCACCCTCCTCTCAGCCTAACTTCTTACTTCCTTTGAAAATCTGCACCATGTCCAGCTTATACACTCACACAAACAAACTACAACTTGCACATATACACCCCTAACTACACACTCCAATATTACTTCCACTCCTAGCTACCTTCTACCTAAATACCACAGACTCTCCCACATTAATTCATGTCCTACCCACCGATAAAAAATTGAAACTTCAAACCTATCTAAGAAACAACTTAATAACAAAACCAAATAATCCCACCTTACAAGATGGAGACATCCACCCCAACCCTGGCCCTACCAACCCTACTTTTCAAATAACTAACCCTAAACTCAATAATTCTTTCCTAATAGGACATCTGAATATTCAAAGCATCAATAATAAAGTATCTCACCTTCATGCCCTCCTAGATATCCATTCCTTTGATATTCTCTGCCTCACTGAGACTTGGCTAAAACTTGATACAAAAGACAATGAGATTACTCCCCAAGGCTATAATATAGTGAGACTTGACCAATCAAAAAGTAAAGGCGGTGGAGTAGCAATTCTTTTTAAGAATGAACTTCATATCTCCACCCTTCCAGCTTATCCAACCCAGGATAGCAAAGTAGAAGTCCTCATAACTAAATTCCAATTTAACACCAAGAAATCCCTTTACATTATCTGTATTTACTTACCACCAGGTAATAATATACCCACTTTAGAAGCCTTTCTCAGCTGAGTATCTTCGACTTACCCCCAAGAAACAATAATCCTAGGTGACTTCAACATAGACTGGAAAAGTATCAATGCTGAAAATCCTACCTCTCATATCAACCTCCATGGTTTCACCCAAACCATTACCTCTACAACAAGAATTAATAAACCTAATAAAAAAAGAGCGTATCTTAGATTGGATACTCATAAACAAAGTTAAACAAACTTACAAAGTAGGAACCCTGCCAGATGATGTCAGTGATCACTCTTTGACTTATATTACAAGAGAAAAGAAAGATTTTCCTAACCTCCCCACCATTAGAATAATACGCTCTACCAAACATTTTAACATAGACTTATTTCAAACTGAACTCAGAGAATGCAACTGGAACCCCTTAAAATCCCTTCCTCTTGAAAATGCAGTAATATACTTTAATATAACTTTCTTATCCATTCTTGACAAACATGCTCCCAAACGTACCATCAGAATGAAGTCCAACATAGCCCCATGGCTCTCTAATGAAACTAAAAATCTAATTCTACTTAGAAACAACGTCTGGGCCAAATGGAGATGCCATAGAAATATCTCTGATCTTCTTCATTTCTGCCAGCTTTGAAATGCTACTAAAAAAGCAATAATTACTGACAAAAAAAACTACTACTGTAAACTTCAACAAACTCATCAAAATAATCCAAAAAAGTTCTGGTCTTGTATCAATAGACTGCTTTCCTCAGGTAACTCCAAAACTCCCACCCCACTTGATGCTGATCCAGATACCCCCCACCTAACTGCAAATACCTTCAACTCTTTCTTCACTGACACTATACAATCTCTAGCTAGACAACTCAACACTGATAACTCCAATCTTCCAATCAACTTAGCACACTCCTCCCATAATTTTAAACTACAACCCATCTCTCTCATCTATAGACTTATTCATAAACTGAAGCCTTGTACCCCATCTGCTGACAAGCTTCCTTCTCTTTATCTCCAAAAAGCAGCCAAGGTAATTGCATACCCTATATCTATACTTATAAATAGGACAATCCGAGAAGGAACCATCCCAGACATCTGGAAAATCTCCCACATTATCCCTTTACATAAAGGTGGGAACTCTATTGATTACTCTAACTATAGACCAATTGCTCTCCTATCACCCTTAGCAAAAATTATGGAGAAATGCATTCACCAACAACTTTTACAGTATCTCTCTCTCCACAACATAATAGCAAGCTGTCAGCATGGCTTTAGGCCTTATCATAGTACTACCACCACCCTCCTATCCTTTACAGACACTATCAATAGAAACCGCAACAACAACCTTCTCTCTTCTGCACTCTTCATCGACCTTTCTAAAGCTTTCGACATGGTTAACCATTCCATCCTAATTAATATTCTTGAATCTCTCTCCTTTGATAACCTAGCCATTGATTGGTTCAGATCTTACCTCAGCAATAGGCAACAGGCAGTTATCTGTGAAAATCAAATTTCTTCTTTGTTACCTGTCACCATCGGTGTCCCTCAGGGTTCCATTCTTGGACCACTTCTTTTCTCTTTATTCATTAATGATCTCCATATACCAATTCCTCAAGCGACCTGCATTCAATATGCAGATGACTCCACCCTTATTTGCTCAGCTTCCTCTCCAACTGAACTTTCTTCCCTTACTCAAAACATCTTCAACACGGTAGAAACGTGGTTTACCAAACGTTACCTCTTACTTAATGCCAAAAAAACTAAACTCCTTCTCTTTACTCCCACTACTAGGTCCTTCCCCTTAGACTTCACAATCTCTTCAAATAATGCCACTGTCATCTCACCTGACTCTACTACCAAACTTTTAGGAATAACCATTGACAATAATCTCTCTTTTGATCAACATATTAACAACACCATTAAAATAGTCAACAGAAAAATAGGATCCTTATATAGAATTAAGTCTTTCTTAACCACATCAGCTAGAGCCAAGATCGCTCATTCCCATCTAATCTCAACTCTTCTGTATGCCTCACCTATTTTTACAAACCTTAAGAAAACTAACCTTAACAAACTTGCAACTTCCTACAATAAAATTGCCAGATTCGCTACTGGAAATCCCTTTACAACTCACCACTGTTCTAATCTGATGCAACTAGACTGGCTGGAATTTCAAAACCATCTGTTAATCCCCCAACTCACTATTGCCCACAAAATACTGTACCAACACAATAATACCCCTATACTCTCAAAACTTTTAATCCCATATAATAATCTCAACTCCCTTCGCTCTTCTAGTAAACTCATTGCCAGTTTAACAAAGTCTAATAACACAGCTGGTGACTCTCTATTTACTAATACAGCAGGAAGGAACTGGAATCTGCTACCTAGTGATATAACACTAACTACATCATTGCCACTCTTCAAACAAAAGCTCAAAAATTACCTCCAAAGTCACTGGCTATGTCCTTGTAGTAAACCTGACTAATCAACACCTATACCCTGTTTTTCTCCTCTTCTACCTTCTTCCTAACATTTAATAATTAGTCTTGTAACTAAGACTATCACTAAACCAAACTATATTCAATGTATTGCTTAAATCCCTCAATTCTGATGTAAATTATTGCACTTAACTCTTACTCGAGTGCATCTATTTCACCTTTTTAAGAAAGATTATGTTCTATGTTAACTTTCTGAAATGTTATACTGTATCATATGGTTTTTAATCCTTTTTTTACCATGTAATGCTATTTTTTTTTTGTATACGTTTTTGTTTTTGTTGTATTTGTGTGGTGCTTTTCTCCCCGGGCCTCTACTGAAAATGGATATATATCCAGCTAGACTAGCCCGGTTAACAAATGTAAAATAAATAAATAAATAAATAAATAAAATAAATAAATACCATCTATATACAAAACTAAAACACATTCAGCCAGTAAAAGTCCATGGAGACACACCCCCTCTCATTAAACACCTTGACAATGAATTAAAAACCACTGAAGGGTAAAACGTAAAGAGGAATCTCACAAAAACCTCAAACTATTCATGAATTCATTCATTCACTTAAGTTTTCTGGACTTCAAGACAGGTTTCAATGAAACCGAGTCATTGAGGCCATGTCTGCAATGTGCCCCCAACCTCAATATCCATTGTAATTCAGCATTCTCTGTTTTATATACAAAATCACCCATTCTCTTACTTTCTTCCTGTGTGTGCAAAACCTGAAACAAGAACATGTGGTCAACCCCTGTCTGCAATGTATGTTTCACTAGAGCACTATAGTCAAAACCGTTCCAGGTGCAGTAGAGATGGTCCCTAATATATTCCCTTAGCCAACAATTTGTTTTACCCACATAAAACTTAAAACATACTTAACAATGGGCCACATAAATCATGTTCTTAGTAGCCTCAGATGTATGAACTCCCAAAAATTCAAAAATATCCCACCCAACCAAAGTTTAGGCTCATAGCGGCTGGGAGTGGATGGCTGATCAAACCGATGTCCATTTACCTGGATAAACTGCTCAGGATAGTGTTGAGGTTCTACTGTCCTAAGGGACACTGAGCATTTCCTGAGAGATTTATTTCAAGTGGTATCAGATTCTAATTATGTAGGAATGGATTTGTTAGTCACACTAGATGTAGTATCATTGTTTACATCTATACCAAATCAGGAGGGTATAGCTATGGTTAAATCGTAACTGATAAGGAGTGGGCAGATGGGTAGGCAGCAAGTGGATTTGTTATGTTTACTTTCGGAGTTAACGTTAGAGAACAACTTGTTTTTGTTTGATGAGACTTGTTACTGGCAAAAATCAGGCGTTGCGATGGGTACTAGTTGTGCAAACTCGTACGCTAATCTGGTGATGGCTGAGTGGGAGCACCATAATATGCTGAGTGTGCAGAATGCCAATATTTGTTTTTATTGATATTTTGTTGATGACCTTTTCCTTGGATGGAAAGGGGATGAATTGGGTCTGACTGAGTTTGTACAAGAATTGAATAACAGTAGTGGTTTCTTAAAGTTTACTATGAGACATTCCAGTACAAGAATGAAGTTGCTAGATGTAGAGGTTTTGAGAGCTCATGACTGTGGTTTGTTGACTAAAATGCATAGAAAGGATTGTTATCATCCAGCATATCTGCAGAGAGACAGTATGCACCCCCTGCACATTTTCCCCAATATTGTGATGGGTCAGGCCATGAGGGTGTCACATTTGTCCTATGAAACTCAGGAGTTTGAACATACCCTAGGGCATTTCAAAGAGGATTTTAGAGGGAGAGGTTATACCCAAACTAAAATGGATAGAGCTTATGAACAAATACTTAGGGAGCAGAATGCTAGGGCCAGACCCTATTTTTCAGGGGAAAGGAGGTCTAAGACGAATACACAGCAGCAGAGGGGTAATATACCCATGGTTCTGTCATACACTAAGGATGTTGGGAAAGTGAGGGATATTATAAGGAAAAATTGGAGCATCCTGCAAGTGGATGAGAGGATCAGTGGGCTGGTAGGGTCCAGACCCAGTCTTATTTACCGAAATAAGAAGACCTTAAAGCAAATGTTGTGCTATCTGTATGTTCCCAAGATGACTAAAGAAAGGTTATTAGGTACTAGGAATTGTAATTGGTGAGCATTTTGTGAGTATGTGGGTGAGTCCCAGTACTTTAAGCACCCAGGGACTGGTCACTTTTGGCAGCTGAGAGTTACTGCTAACTGCAATACTAAGAACATGATTTATGTGGCCCATTGCCAAGTATGTTTTAAGTTTTATGTGGGTAAAACAAATTGTCGGCTAAGGGAACGTATTAGGGACCATCTCTACTGCACCCAGAAGAGTTTTGACTATAGTGCTGTAGCGAAACATACATTGCAGACAGGGGATGACCACATGTTCTTGTTTCAGCTTTTGCACATGCAGGAAGAAAGTAAGAGAATGGGTGATTTGGGAAATAAGACAGAGAATGCTGAATTACAATGGCTATTGAGGTTGGGGGCACATTGCGGACATGGCCACAATGACTCGGTTTAATTGAAACCAGTGGTGGTTGGTGACTTAAAATCAAAGGGGGGGGGGTTGCAGGAGACAGGTGAATGGGTGGAGTCAATGGGAAGGGGTGTGACCAACTAGAGAGGGGCAGAGCTATGCTCAAAACCACAAAAACTGGGACTTTAATTAAATACGCTGCCCTGGGTGCCAAACTGTCATTATGAAAGTCCAATCAAGACAAAATGAAGTGTAGAAGAAAAAAAGAAGTTATGTACTCACCATAACATTCCATCTGAGTTGTTCATCTCGCCTTTATTCTTACAGATGGGTTTGGAGCCAATTCTTGGCTCCGAGTTGGCCTACTACAAAGCTCGAGGTCTTCAGGCAGCTTGAGGCCAAGCCCCTATCCCATGATGCACTTTGAGTAAGTTCAGATCTTGTTTGCTGCCTCAAACAGTACCATATGCTATTCTATAGACAAAGACAAATCAACCATGATAAAACTAGTAGCTCAGTCCTCGAAAAACCCTGGCGGGGGTAGGAGGGTGGGAAGTCAGAATGAAGGCAAGATGAACAACTCACACGGAACGTTATGGTGAGTACATAACTTCTTTATGTGAAGTTGTTCTATCTCGCCATTCATTCTTACAGATGGGTAGCATCCCAAGCACCATCTTTCTTGTGTGGCTCATGGGAGTATGTTTTTCAGGACAGTAGAACCAAAGGAGGCCCTGTCCCTGGAGGCCCTATCAACTTTGTAATGAGTGATAAAGGTATGAGGCTTTGACCAATTGGTTACTGCACAAATATTGTCTATTGGTAGCCTGGCAGAAAAAGCAGAGGATGTGGACACTGCTCTGGTAGAAATGAGCCTTAATTTTGTGTTGTAGAGGTAAATTGGCAGTTGAGTAAGTGAAAGTGATGCAATCAGACAACCATTTTATAGTGTTGTTTTTGCCACTGGCATACCTTTCCTAGACTCTGAAAAGGAAACAAAAAGTTGTTCTGATCTTCTGAATTCTTTGGTTCTATCCAGGTAGAATCTGAGCTGTCTGTGAACATTAAGCTTGTGCAGCATATACTCTAAGTTGTTGGTGTGTTTGGGGAAAAACACTGGTAAATGTATAATATGGTTAAAGTTAGCTTCAGTACAAACTTTAGGTAAGAATGAAGGATTTGTTCACAGTGAAACTCTGTCAGCATGAAAAACCAAATACGGAGGTTTTATGGACAAGGCCTGTAGTTCCGATACTCTGCAGGCATTCGTGATGGCTACAAAAAAGATAGTCTTCCAACACAAAAATTTCAAATCACATGAGGAAGCTGGCTCGAAAGGTGGGAGAATAATGTGTGAGAGCATAAAATTTAGGTTCCATGGGGTATAAGGGGATTTAACTGGTGGTCTGAGGTGGAAGGTCCCTTTGAGAAAGGCTTTGGATAACTTGTGTGACATTATGTTAAATCCTTCAATACCAAGATGAAAATTAGAGATGGTGGCAAGCTGTACCCAAATTGTAGCTGCCGCCACTGCTTTGTTGAAAAGCATAGTCAAAAATTCTAATATAGAGGAAATAGAGGCTTGGTAGGGATCAATGTTATTCTGAGAAGCCCATATAGAATATCTCCTCCATTTGCTAAGGTACAACTTCCTAGTAGAGGATTTATGAGAAGATATTAAGATATGCTGAATTTCATTTGAGAGGTTATAGAACCTGGCTATGTTGGGAATTGGAGCAGCCAAGCTGTCAATTTTAGGGACTGAAGGGAGGGATGAAGATCTCTCGATGAATGCATCAGAAGGCCTGGAACTGGGTCTAGAATCCAAGGCTTTTCCAACAGATGAAGATAAAGGAAGGGGAACCAAATTGATAAGGCCAATGAGGGGCTATTAGAATGATAGTCCTTCCCAGGGCTTTTGCTTTCTGTAGTACTTTGGGTATCAGGGGAATTGGTGGGAAAGCATAGAGGAGCCTTGGAGGCCAATCTTGTACAAGTGCGACCCTTGGGAAATCTCCCAGAGGGGGAAGCAGGGCAAAGTAGCTTCTGCATTTTGTGTTCATGGGGGATGCAACAAGATCGCAGCAAGGCTGGCCCCATCTGTGGAATATTCTCTCCGCTATCTCTTTTTTAAGGGACCACTCATGAGGCAACAAAATAGTCCTGCTCAGTTTGTCTGCAATCACATTGGCTTTCCCCAGGATGTGCATTGCTATCAGAAAGCCCTGGGTGGATGTAGTCCACTGCCACACTCTTAGGGGCTCTTGACAAAGGGGATAGGACCTGGTTCTTCTTTGTTTGTTCAAGTACCAGACCATTGACATGTTGTCCGTCTAAATCACAATTGTCCCTAGAGGAAGAGAGTCCTGAAAGTACTGCAACGCCAAGAGTACCACTCTCATCTCCAGAACATTGATATGCAGATATGTTTCTTGTTCGATTTATGTGCCTTGGGCTGTTCTTCCCCGAATATGTGCCCCCACCTGATCAGGGAAGCAACTGTGGTCACTGTGGCCAATGGTGAGGGTAGGATAAAAGGACGATCTATCATTACTTGAAGAGAGGACAACCACCACTGAAGATCCCTTTTGCATGTGTGTGTTACAGTAATGAGATGAGACATTGGGAGTTCTTGATAAGACCATTGCATGAACAGCAGCCATTGTAGAATCTGCATGTGCATACGACCCAATGGAATCGCAATAATTGCAGCTGCCATCATCCCTAACAACTTTAGCACTTCTGATGCTGGAACCTTGTTTCTGGATATGATGTTTTGAATTTGTTGACGAAGTAATAATAATCCTTTCTGGTAGAAGTCTTAAAGTGTTGATGGTAGTGTCCAATTGTGCTCTGATAAAAATGATATTTTGCGATGGTGACAAGGCAGATTTTTCTGAGTTTATGGTAATGCCCAGTTGATTACAAAGAGTAAGAGTGGTGTCCCTGGCTTGTATTAGCTGATGCCTGGTGGTGGCGGTGAGGAGCCAATTATCTAAGTACGGAAACACCTGGAATCTTAAACTTCTCAAGTGAGCCGTGACCACTGCCATACATTTGGTGAACACTCTTGGGGCTGTAGTGAGACCAAAGGGCAGGGCTCGAAACTGGTAATGATTGGCTCCCAGCAGGAAGCGTAGGTGATCCCTGGATGGTGTGGCCATTTTTATATGGTAGTAAGCATCCTGGAGATCTGTCAAGCACATCCAATTGTCTTTCCCTAAGAAGGGAAGTATCGATTGAAGCGTGACCATCCGAAACTTCTCCTTCCTGACAGATCTGTTTAGTCTGATGAGGTCAAAAATAGGTCTCCAGTCCCCTGTCTTTTTCTGGAACTTATAAGAATCTTGAGTAAGTTCCGGATCCTGTCTGGTCTGCTGGGACTGGTTGGATGACTCTTTTTCTTAGCAACGTTTGGACCTCTAGTGTTACTTGTTCTCTGTAAGTGGGTGGAATGTTTGGGATTTTGTTGTCAATGGAGGGGGGTGGTGAAGGGAATATAATATCCCCTGGAAACTATACTTTGTACCCAGTTGTCGTTTGTTATTCTGAGCCAGGCATCTGGATGCAAAGATAAGCAACCCCCAACTGCCTCCAGAGTAGGACAGTTGGGCCTCCTTTCAGGAGCACTGGTAGGGCTTACCAAAGAACTGGTCTCTGTCGCCCTGGTTTTGCAGACCCACTCTGCCACGAGGGCTGCGTCTTCCATTATTGGCCCCTCCTCTGCCCCTGGAGGGGGGTTCACAGCGTGTGTCTAGAAAGGCTCCTTGGGCTATTTGGAACCACATCTTTCCCCCCTTTTAACCCTTGGGGTAGGGTCAAGTAGGGGTGGAAATACAGACCCCGATGGCAGACAGAGTGTTTCCTTCCTGCTCACACATGGTCAAAGTTTCCTTAACTTTGGGCCCAAAAAGGGACAAGCCATCAAAAGGCATGTTGACAAAGGATGACTTAAAGGGCACTACAAAGGAACATAAGTGCATCCAGGAATGTCTCCTGAGAGCAATTCCTGTACCCGCTGCCCTACTCATTCTATCAGCTGCATATGAGATGAGACGCATAGACAAGTTCACTATGGAATTAAGGGTAGCAAGCTGGGAGGCAACTTTGTCTGAAGCTCCTTCAGCTACCGTATCCTGAAGAGTATCTCCAAGCTCTTTTAGGAGGTCTCTTTGCAGTCTGGTGAAATGTGTAAGATAGTTCAGTGAACGCATGGCAAAAGTCACTGAACTATATATGTGCTTCCTGTATCTATCCATGATCCTAGAGTCTCTGTTAGGAGGATGGATAGAGGAAGAGGTTTCTGACATCTCCTTTTTGGTGGCTGCCACCACCACCATGTCATCAACAGGCACTCCCTTAGTGAGAAAGGACTTATCCTGAGGAGCAGAAATAAATGTATTGGGACTCCTAGGGACAGTCTCAATGGTTTCTGGAGACTCCCATGCCCTTCAAGAGACCAGCTCCATGAGCTCATTGAAGGGTGGAGACACCCAAGATGTGGAGGGTTGAGACCCAAAAGTGTTCAGAAGGACCAACTCATCTTCAGAAGGGTTGGTGGGCTTCCAGACACCCCTCTGCTTAAGGATTTCTAATATATCTGCAAATGAGATATTTTTAGAGGGGGACAGTGAGGACCCTTTTGATTCATCTAAGTCAGTGTCAGATGTGAGAGACTCCTTCAGGGAGTCTAGATGCTTCTTCTTGCAAATTCTCTTCCTGGGAACTTCATCAGTCAGAACTTCTAGTGAGGTCTCGGAAGAGCAGGGGCCACCCAGTGGGGCTTCCTGAGGCTCAGGGTCTCTACGCTTCAAAGGGATCTGTGAGGCAGAAGTGGACACAGGCACTTTTGTGGAAGAGGTAGTTGGTCCTGAAGTTGTGCATGTCCTGGGGGACATTACTCTCCTCATGGCCTCAAAGGCACCCCTGCTCTGATGAGAAGGAACCACTGGATCCAAAGAAACAACTGATCCCCTCATCACCGGAACAGTGGGCTCTGATCCAGAGGTAGGAGCCAAACTCATCTGAGCCGAGGTCCCGAGAGGCAAAGTCGAAACTGACAGGTCAGTCCAAATATCCTCTGCAGACTCAACTGGCGAGTGTCGGCTCCTAGACTCCTCGATGGGCACCAAGGAAGTCTGAGTAAATGGAACCAATGGCACTAGAGCAGGTGTCGGCTTTGAAGGCTCCACAATCATGAAGTCCAACTCCTCCGGCTCTGACGGACTGGTATGGCTCAGAGGAGGAAAAGAATTAGATGGAATAACAGTTTTTGGCTCTGAAACCACTTGGGTCGGAGCTGATAAAAATTTAACAAACACCAGTGCCTGTAGCAGCTTCTGCACCACACGATCCACATCCAACTTAGATAGGCTAATCGAGGACCGAGATGAATGTATGGAGCATGGTATTGACTGGAGGATAGGTGATTTCAGTACTTTGGAGACCAGTTCCAGGACTGGGGACTGGCTATGAAAGGACAGGACACTCGGCTCTGAAAGCTGTGGAGCCAATGTCGATGGTTTCTTAGATTTTGATGAGTCAGATGAAGAAGCCTTAGAGGACTTGGAAGACTTGGGAGACTGGCTACTTTTATCCTGGTCTAGCAAGGCTTCTTGAAAAGAAGATTTTAGAAGCCCTCTATAAATCAGTTTTCTTTTTCTTTCATGTAGAACTCTGCTAGAAAAGGAATGGCAGATGGAGCAACTCTCTTGAAAGTGCAAGGCTCCGAGACAATAGACACAATTTACATGACTATCCGTCACTGACATCTTTTGTCCACACTTCGGACATTTATTAAACCCAGACTTGGGATGTTTATGTTTATCTTGGTCAGCCATGAAACTATCCAACTGTATACAAGCAAACTTGTAATATCCAAAAAAATTCACACACAAATTTTAGCAATTTTAAACTACAATAAGTAGTACTAAAAACAAATAGGCTATATGTGAATAAATGTGAACTAACTATAACTGTAGAAAAACACTCTCACACAATATCTAATGTCTATAAAAGCTATTAAAACTATCCTAATATTCTAATATCCTAATATCTTTATAAAGGCACACCAAAGAGGGAAATGGAATACTAAAGGGCTATAAAAAAGCGAAGGCCAAAGGGAGTATAAGAAAATGTCAGAAAAAGCTAACAGTCTAACAAGCTATTAATATTCTAAAGATTTAAAGTTATAACTATGAATATATAAGATAGAAAATAGGAAATCCTGAGAAAAAAATGTAATACTGGCCCGGGCTGTGCTAGGAAACCTCTGATCTGTTGCAGTGGCAAACTAGATCTGAGGTAACTCAAGGTGCATCATGGGATAGGGGCTTGGCCTCAAGCTGTCTGAAGACCTCGAGCTTTGTAGTAGGCTGACTCGGAGCTGAGGATCGGCTCCAAACCCATCTATAAGAATGAACGGCGAGATAGAACAACTTCACATAAAATATTTTAATGCATTGGCTACATGACAGCTTACTTAATATCTAGATGGAAACAAAAAGGTTGTGAGGCATGAAAAAATAAATTACTTTTTAAATACATTACTGGAATGCCAGTCAAAATCAAGTATAAAAAAAACAAGCAGCACTCAACTCAAATCGCTTCTCCTTGCACTGTAGTTCTAATTATAATTTATATTCAGCTTTATAAGACCAAAACCTCATAAAAGTCATCAAGCACAACCTAGATATTCCTTTAACTATGTACAATACGCAGATGATTCGACAATAATCTGCTCAGCTAAATCTCAATCCCAACTACAGACTCTAACTCAGACAACGTTCAATAGAACAGAAAATTGATTACTACAATGCTGCCTCCTCTTGAACCCCCCAAAAAACAAACTCTTCCTCTTCACTCCTACGAGTAAATCACTCCCAATGAACTTTTCAGTCTTATCCGATAATGGTGCACTCATATCTCTCGATCCAACAATTAAACTTCTAGGGGTAACCATTGATAACAACCTGAACTTTGAAACCCATATTAACAATACCATAAAAACTGTCAGCAGGAAACTAGGCTCCCTCTATAGGATAAACCCCTTTCTCTACCCACTAGCCAGAACCACTATTGCCTATTCCCACCTTATCTCCACACTTCTCTATGCTTCTTCCATATATACTAACTTGTCAAAAAATAACCTTAACAAGCTAGCCAACACTTACAATAGCATTGCCAGATTTGCTACTGCTTCCTCCTTTAGGACCCATCACTGCCATAATCTGAAACAATTAGGCTGGTTAGAGCTTCTGAATCAGATTAACTTTAAACAACTCACCATTGCGCACAAAACCCTTTTCCAACCTACCAATATCCCAATACTTGCTAGTCTCATTACCCAATATAAGAACCTTTCAACTTTACGCTCATCTAATAAACTACTTGTATCAACATGTAAATCTAATAACATGGCAGGAGATGCTCTGTTCTCAAATGCAGTTGGAAAGTAATGGAACCAACTCCCCCATGAACTTACATCACTGTCTTCATTTACACTTTTTAAACACAATCTGAAACTCTATCTTAAATCCCATTGGTTATGTCCCTGTACAAATCCAGACTAATCTCATACTATATCCCAAATACCCTCTCTTAAGACCTAATTCCCGCTCTATCTGTGTCTTTTTAGATCAAGGCCTATCCTTGGCAAAAAACATATCTTATCCTAATAGAGATAATTTAAAATACCAAGTTAAATTCTTCTGCATATAATTCTAAAGCATCCTACCTAAGGCAGGCAACAAGTATTGTTTAAACTGTGAGCATTGCTGAACTGTTGAAACTTGAAGTATATATTTGTTTAACAATTACTTTCTAGTTACTAATGAAGTCTTGTACATAAAGTCTAAAATATCTTATATAATGCTTGTAACATGTTTTTTGTATAAACTGTGAAGATTCTTGAACTGTTTCAAATTTGTAGCATTTAACTGTATAACAACTAGTACCTGTATGTTAGTAGTCTAGTAATTTCTTGGAGCTTATCTCCCCGGGACTGCACTGAAAATGGACATAAATCCAGTTAGACTATCCCGGTCAACAAATGTAAAATAAATAGTAAAATAAAATAAATAAAAAATGATGCTGGCAAATCCCTTTTTGCCAGCACCATTGCCAAAAAATGTTACACCCTACCAATCCATACTACCTCTACCACCTCCACTACTCAGTTTAAAAAACTCCTGAAACACCATTTTCAGAATAATTGGTTATGCTCATGCCACTCACCAGGCTAACCCTTAAATAGGTAACTCCTCTGTACCCCAATTACCCATAAACAGTCTGTTTCATGAATAAGAAATTCTGCCACTTTCAGGTCTTTGGAGTAGATGTCTTTTGATACTCTATACCTAAATGTTTGACTTCTGTATGAACTGTCAATTTAATGTATCCCATACTGTATGTATAATCTCCTCTGGTGTATGTAATGTATTCTCTCATAACACGAAATGTATGTTCCATGTAATTGCCTATTATTCTATGTATGTGCTGTTTTGGAGCTTATCTCCCCGGGTCTCCACTGAAAGTGGACCTGTGTCCAGTTGGACTTTCCCGGTGAACAAATGTAAAATAAAATAAAATAAAAATAAAATTAATAAAAGTACCAAGTAACATGCTGAAAGTAGCAATCTCTGTGATACCCTACTTGTAAAAATGTTTCTTATCCAAAACAGACCTGCTGCCTGAAAACAACTATCTACTTGTTTCATGGGGAAAACATGATCAAAGTAAAAAATGAACAGCAAACAAGAAACAAGTTCAAGATAAATTGCTTAAAGGATTACTGCACAGGTTATGGATCACACATGATAGATTGGCATTCTGTTTAGATTACTGGTAAAGCCTGCAAAGATGATTGCAAGTCTCCAACATATGTAATGAGCTTCTGAAAATACTGTAATCCTGTCATTTATTACAAATACTGTTATATGCATTTCAATACCTAAGGCTTATATGTTATCTAGTTATGTAAATATTCTCTGGATGGCAGCAAAAAAAAAGGCTTTCAGTATTGGTATTTCTTTAACAGAATGCTTATTAAAGCTTACTTTCATCTTACAATCTCAGACAAGCATACCTGATGGTCATTAAAGCATTGCTACGTAAACAGAGAGCAACAGGCAGTGCAATAACATGCATTTTCTGAATAATAATAAGCATAAATCAACAGTATAAAAATATGACAGAAAACCAGAACATTCTGCAAAGTCAAGGACAGATGAAAAGCCACAGTAGTACTTGTGTCTACCTTGGATGGGGGGATTCTCTGCACACCTGCACAGCATAACTGCTCCTTGCCTTGCTTGGACACATCCAGAGTCACTACGTGGGGGAGTGGGTTGCAACAAGCATGTCACAATTTGAAATGTCTCTGGCTGATGTGATGGTCCTGCCACATTTGTCATACCTCTCAACCTCAGAGCAAGAAATCTGGATAAAGCCATAAACAGAAGTGGGAAAAAGACCCAAAAATAAGGACAATTTTTAAATATTGCTCTTATAAACTTAGAAAGATAATAGAATAGTAGGTCTTGCATTAATATGAATTTTCTGAAGGGTATGAAATCTGAAACTCAAATGTCTGTCATTATTTTCTGACTTCAATCTTTAATGATTTACCACTGATTTGCCAGAAAATCACAATTTTATGAAAAACGGATCAACATCGTGATGCAAAAATATAAAATGGCCACACAATACAGCTGGGAACCTATCAAAGAAGGGACACTTTTTAATATTAGTACTGTTAAGTTGAGCAGCTGACAAAAATAAGAGAATCTACATGTATTTCTGAAATAAAAGTAATCTATAACTCTGATCATTGAAATTATTAATTGTAAACCCTCCACATTTTCTTCCAAAATTGTCATTTTGTGGCGGGATTATTAGGGGAGAGCAACATTTTGAGACAAAGTCAGGAACAGTTGAGAGGTTTGGATATACCTAATTCTGTAAAGCAATTTATTTGCTCGTACCTCTCAACCTCTTAAAGCAGGAAATCTGGACATGGCCAAATATATTGGGGGAGCATACAGACAGTACTAAAAATTGATGTTGTATAAACTTAGTTGATAAAATAACAGGTCTTGCTTTCGCATGCATTTTTCTGAAGGGTATGAAGTCTGAAACTGAATGTCTGCCATTATTTAGTGACTTCATTCCTAAATGATTTGCCAGAAAACCACAAATTCTATGAGGAACAAACCAAAAATAAGAAGCAAAAATCTATTCATTCTGTGAAAATCTGGACAGTTGAGAGGTATAGTACAACCGGGGCTGTCTTTGAGTTTGCCACCCTTCCCCCCTCACAAAATCATGGTCGAAGGCGTCCTTCCCCCTGCAGCCATTCCAATATCCCATTACTTGGCTATTTCACCCCATTTACCATAAACACTGTAATGTGCATACTGCTTTACTTCTATGATGATTTGGACTTCATTTAAACGTTTTATTTTTCAATTTACAGCACAAACACTAATAGACATCTTCTAAACAAAGCAATGCAGTCTCACAATGAAAATAGACTTAGCATTAAAACTTCTCTGCTCTTGAGACTCACATTCATTGAAACAGCATTGAAATCCACATTCAAAGGAAATACATCTGGCCAGTGGCAGATAAAGATTAACTATGGGCTGTTTTAAGATCATAGGCCCCTTGCACATGAAACATACATGTGTTCTTTGATACACCTTCCTGATTGTATTAAATTATATTCCGTGTATAATACAGTATAGTTGTTATTTGGCGTTTTGAACATTTTTCCAGTAAACAATAAAAGAAAATGCATGCACCAATAATGACAAAACTGCCCAACTCAGAACATTTCCATCATGAAAGTCTATGCAAACTTCTATAATCCACCAGTATCAGTAAATATGCGCAATCTCTGCAGAAGTAAAAGTCATCTAAATAATTCTACATTAAGGAGATCTGTAACTAATGAAGAGGTTGCTGCTAGCAAACAACTTTATATTTCTTTTTGTCTACAAATAAAGTGCCTGTTGCCCTTGAGGAATAAATTGCCCATGTTACATTAAAATATGATAAGCTAGTAAAATTGCAATAGGGAATAGATGGCAAACTGATAACAGGTTGATAGCTATTAGGTATCTCTACCAAAGAGGACATTCTCAGGACTGCAGCATCTACCCCCTTTAAATGTACAACACAGTACAGTATCAGCAATGAATCTACATACTGTGGGAGTAGAACCCACAGCCTTCTGCATCAAAAGCAAGTACACTACCTGTTGTGCTATTAACAATGCAAGCAGACTCAGCATAAGCAGCACTAAACTTCTCTTCCCCTCATGCTCTTAGCTCCTTGTAAAATCCATTCAACACTCAACTGTATCTCTTAACTTTGCAGGACGTGAGCACAAGAAATCTGGAAAAAGACAAACTTTATTGGGGGGGGGACAAAAGCCCCACAACCAGGGACACATTTTTAACATTGCTTGTATAACCTTGGAAATATGCTAAAGTAAAATGCTGTGCTACCGTCATACATTTCACTGCCAAGTCTTGAACCCAGGACCCTGTACACTACAGTCAGAGCAATATACCACTATGCCGAATCAGCTGTTTCTTGAAAGACACGAAGACTGAAACTTAAATGGCCATCATTTAGTGAATTCATTTCTCACCATAACTCTCAACGTCTTAGCACAAAACACCTGGAAAAAGCCAATAACAGGGGAATACAGCCCCCAGACATATTCATTGAATTCAGTTCTCATAGCTCTCAACCTCTTAGCACAAAAAAACCTGCACAAAGACAATAATGAAGGAATACAGCCCCAAAAATAGGGACACATTTCAAATACTGATCTTATAAACTTAGAAAATTGCTAGAATAAAATGTTTTGTGTTACCATGTACTTTCTGAAGATTATGAAGTCTAAAATTCAAATGTCTGAAAATCCAGAAAACCACAGATTTTATGAGAAACAGAATAGAACACAAATATGAGGCAAAAATCTGAATGCTTTTCACAAGTGGTGGGTAGGGAATTCAGGTTCTTGCAACCTGCACCCAAGGTTAAGAGTTTGAACCTGAGTTACTCTCTCTAGCCACCAGTTATAGTTTACACACACTACCTGGAGATCGCTCTGTCCCAAGTCCATGTTCGCCAAGATTCATTCAAAGCAAAAGCAGCCAATAGTCCCATTTCCTCCATAAGCCAGTTCCCCAAGCTCCTGTTCTTAGCGATGGAATGCAAAGCATGCATGTGTGCGCTGTCTTTATGTATTCTGAGTATGCACAGACTGAAGACCTTGCAGTCTGATCCCCTTCCAGTCTATGCCATTGTAACCGCATAGACTTATGTGGCATCTGTGAGACTGCTGCCTTCTTGCAAATCCAGACTGGTTAAACAGCAGTCCGGATTCGAGTTTCCATGCATGTATGCGTGAGTTCCAGGACTTTTATTATTTTGGTTTTCAGCTGGGGGGGGGGGGGCTGCAGTCCTGCAGTCCAATAGCACAAGCCACCACTGATAGAAACCTGTCTTGAAGTCCAGAAAACTTAAGTGAATGAATAAAATCATGAATAGTTTGAGGTTTTTGTGAGATTTCTCTTTAAGTTTTCCCCCTCAATGGTTTTTAATTCATTGTCAAGGTGTTTAATGAGAGGAGGTGTGTCTCCATGAACTGCTACTGGCTGAATGTGTTTTAGTTTTATAGTTGTTACAATTTGTGTCTGAAGAAGCAATGTTTTACATTGTGAAAGTGGTTGCTTGCATCTGTTTAATAAAGACTTGTGGAAGACGTTTGAAGAGACTTTTGTGAGTTGCCTGTATTTGCCTTGTTCCAGGATGGATACTTTTGGGATTTGTTCTAATCATATATTCATATACAGTACTGTGGTGTGTGATGGTACACTTGTGAAGTTCTGTGGTGTGTGATGGTACACACGTGGGTTCATAAATTATGTATTCATGTACAGTACTGTGGTGTGTGATGGCACACGTGTGGGTTCACGAATTATGTATTCACATACAGTACTGTGGTGTGTGATGGTACACATATATAGGTTTATGAATTATGTATTTATATACAGTACTGTGGTGTGTAATGGCATACTTGCGTAGGTTTATGAATTATGTATTCATATACATTACTGTTTTGTATGATGGTATACATGCATAAGTGCACGAATTATGTATCAAAATACAGGTGGCATTCCACACCATCTCATACAATGATAGTGCATGATGGTGCACAGCATCATAAAGGTGGAGAGTACATATGAAGGATACTACCACATGTACCACTAGTCAAACACCCCATAGTACAAGTGTGGAAAGGGCAACACAGAGCACACAAGACACCAAATGATACAGTGATAGCACTTTGTAAAGAGTGTATAATATCTGCTACAGATATGGAATTATAGGCATGTATAAAACATACAGCACTGCCTTCTGATGCACACGAAGAGCATGAACAACAAGGAGCACGCAACAATATAAAATATATATCTTGTCTTTTAAGGCTTCCTGACATATATAAAAATAACTACTTAATATAGAGTAACAATAAACAGAGAACTATTTACAAATGTATACAAAACCATACAGATCTGGTGTGGTGAATATCCTGTGGGAAAGGTGGTGCATTCTGTGATCACCACGGAAGCTTTGAGTCAAGCTGACATGTCAAGCAATGTACCTCTCTAGCCCTCTTTAAGAGGAACCTGGACAACTGGATGGGAAAGAGAAAATACACCCCTGGGATCCCACCTGTGTCCCTGCTGGACAGGGGAAACATGCGCTGACTTTGAGGGAACATGGGACAAATTCTTGGCTAGGCTTAAAAGGGCCTCCAGGCCAATAGCCTAGCATCAACCTATAAACCTATGAAAGTACATCCCTGGACTGTGTGGTTTGCTGTGTGGCCTGCTGTGTCTGTGCAAGCTGTCATCTGCCACACTGAAGGGGGTGCTCCCACCGAGCCACATGTCTTGTAGCATATGGCTGGATATGGGCACTCACAGACAGGGAAGGCAGAGTAATTTATGTTGGAACTTCCTTCAGGTACTGGCCACCATCTTAGGAGGTTGTTGAGCATAAACTGCAGAGTGATCAACAATTATGTTGGCAAAGATGTTGTATTGGTGACATTATTTATAGGAACCTGTTGCTGTTCTTTGCAATTATTCCTCCATAGTGTCTGTAAGGTGCCAGATATTCCATAACATCACCTTATGTTGGATAAGACCCATCTGGATATTGCATGAGCTGTACAGGATGTCCTCTAAATGGCTAAGAAAAGATAAAGCAAATCAGACAGCCTGGTACATACTTACATGGATGGCTTCTTGGTCAGTCATGCTACTGCTGGAGTCCCTCTATGGCATGTGTTGGCCTGAAAGATATAAAACAATACATCAGATAATGTACATCACTAGACAGCTATGGTGGCAGTAGAGACAGAAAACAATGCTGTCACAATAGCAAATGGCAAAGAGAGCAGTTGTGCAATGTGGTGCTGACTGATGCAGTCTACAAGTGCAAGATGTTCACACACAACCCATTGGAATAGTTGTGCAATGTGGTGATGACTGATGCAGTCTACAAGTGCAAGATGTTCACACTCAACCCATTGGAACAGTTGTGCAATGTGGAACTGACTGATGCAGTCTACAAGTGCAAGATATTCATACTCAACCCATTGGAACAGTTGTGCAATGTGGTGCTGACAGATGCACTCTACAAGTGCAAGATGTTCACACTCAACCCATTGGAACAGTTGTGCAATGTGGTGCTGATGCAGTTTACAATTGCAAGATGCTCACACTCAGCCCATCCATTCAGTCATACAGTGGGATGATAAAGATGGCCCATACAACTGACTGACACCTGTCACAGGGATATATGGACAAACAGGCCACTAGCACTATCTTGTCATCACAGAGTTGCTACCGGTAGACTACAAAGGAATGTCACACATCGTTGTGCTAAAATGGCACTGTGCAAATGGCACTTACTGTAGAGCTGACTAGTAGCAGTTTAATATAGCACTATCTTTATACATAAATATCTCTCAATACACACACACACACACACACACACACACACACACACACACACACACACACACACACACACACACACATACACACATATATATATATATATATATATATATATATATATATATATATATATATATTATATATAAATAAATGTGTGTGTGTGTGTGTGTGTGTGTGATATATAGAGCTACTGAAGTTAATTGAAACTTCAGTAGATTGAAAAATGGAAAGACAGACAAAAAATGCACACTTCTGTCCATGTTCTAAGACATAACCTAGGGACATGCAAAGAAAAGACAATATAGTTTGCAGGAGGACAAGCCACCCTACACCACTTGCTACTTAAACACACCAACACTGAGATTACACAATAACAAGGAAAGGGCATATTACCCAACAATGGTATTATAGTGCTCTGTGAGAAAAGTTGACAGCTTTCCTGTCGACAAAATCAATCTAGCAGAAAAGCAGTCAATTTAAACACAATTCAGCTAAGAGAGAGAGAGATTTATTTCATATAATTTACATTTCCAGTGATATGACCACTAGTATCATTTTCTTCACTGCTGTCCCCGTGACCACTGGGCATTACAGCCAAGTATGCCTCCAAGCATTTCTGCTGTTAATTCCTACTGACGCCTCTAGGTATCAGATATTGCCTGTTCATATTTGCATTAATAATTCCAAAACCATGCTACATAGAAGGTATCAGAAGATTTCATCTTAAAGCATACATGATGGCAAACACAATTGTAATGATATTTGACCTCTGTCTAATGCAGCTGAAGAGATCTTGAATATTATTTGTATACTGTTTATTTGTATTGGAATAATTTTAATATTTCTCTAAATATCTCCACATTCAGATAACACAGACAGAACTACATAGCCTCATATGAAAGATCACAGCTGTATGCAGAAAATCTTGCTGGCAGTATGTGTCTTGCTTGAATACTTACTGAGATATCGTAAGCTGTTTATACAAAATTACAGAATATAATATTCGCTGCATTATTTTTGGCTTATAAAATCCAGTTTAAAGTATCAAACTGAATGAATGCTGCCAATATCAAGATTAATTTATCCTGAATAGTTTGCCATTTATAGTTTTCTAGTAAAACTCAGTCAGGCCAGTGATATGTCTGTGTGTGTGTGTGTGTGTGTGTGTGTGTGTGTGTGTGTGTGTGTGTTTGTGTGTGTGTGTGTGTGTGTGTGTGTGTGTGTGTGTGTGTGTGTGTGTGTGTGTGTGTGTGTGTGTGTGTGTGTGTGTGTGTGTGTGTGTGTGTGTGTGTGTGTGTGTGTGTGTGTGTGTGTGTGTGTGTGTGTGTGTGTGTATATATATATATATTTTTTTTTTTTTTTTTTTTTTTTTTGCTACCATATCATATAAGTGTGTGTGTGGGGTGAAAATACACTGTAACTATCACATATACTGCAGTACAGATAACATCAATGGTGCTTCTGCTTTTCCAGATTGTACCTATGGTGTGGAGAGGCAGGCAACCAGACTGATATGCTCAGAGCAGCTACATGGATTGATATTGCCCACTGAGGTTGGTATTAGTGGGGGTACACTTCCCTGTTCTGTGCACAACCTACCAGCCTGCCTCCAATGATGATGGTGATGATGCCTTATCTGGAGGATTTCAAAAATAGGTTGTGGCACTGCCCACAGTAAAGTACCCTAGAAGACAACCTTTGACACCCTCCTCGGATAACAAAGTCACACATATACCTCTCACCTGTCCCTGATTTTGACTCAAATTTTAGCTCTGTCCCTCTTAATCCCTCCTAGAACTAATGATTTTTGGAGGAAAGGTGGTGAATTACACTTAATGAATAATGACAATAATTACGAGTTATAGACTTCTTTTACTTAAGAAACTGTGTATTAATTCATATGCTCTGATTCTGTCAATGTCTCAAGTTAAGAGCACTAATATTTTAAAAGTGTCCCTGATTTTTTCCGAATTTGTCCCTGATTCTGTTGAAATTTATCCCTGACTGGTTGAGAGCTATTGGGGCCTGCACATGGAAGTCAGGATGGGGAGGATTTCACCTGCATGGTGTCCACCACATAGTAATGGTGCTTCTGTGTCATTCAGTGTTGACATTCAGATCAGTGATATTCTGATAACAGAGTAACTTATGGATGGACCTGCATAGGTGGCCTCATAGCAGCACCAGCCTCATACAGTACCACAGGCAAGGACTGGGAAAGTTGCAGCTGCTACATTCCTGCACCACAATACTCAGTTCCAGTGACTTAACCTGCAGGTACAGTCTAGCCCTTCATCTGTATTGCATGCTGTGGACTGCACTTTGTATTGTGTGGGCAATGCAACAATTAGACAGTATAAAAGGAGGTGTGATGACTTCCTTAGGATCCAGGCTTCCATCCTGCAGTAGCTGAAACAACATTCTAATGATGTATTCAGGAGCTACCTGACTCGGGACACTCACAGTGTGTTGTGGTTCAGATGCTGCTCACAGTTATCCAGGCACAAGCTTCTTGCACTTACAGCCCCCCAGAGAAGGACAGTTGCATCATCATCCCAGGCATCTGATGCATCATTGATGCTCCTGCTTCATTCAGCAATATCTTCACAATATGCAAAGAGCGGGCCTACCTGGGGTACTCCTTCTTCCCACTTAGTAAGACATGTTGCCATGCAGACTTCTCAGCTTACACAGTGGACATGAGGGCATTACCCTATCCAACACAAAGGACTACCACAGCTGTAATGGTCATCTACCTCTGATCATGGCTTTTGTACATGCTATCTCACACATACATTAACTGCACCATTGCATATGTTATATATATATGTAGAGCAGATATTGAATACTTGTTATATCTGCATCTTTTTTCCAATAATATGTTCTTATATTTGCCAATACTTCCTGTAGATGTTAAAGATTAATTACTGTTAATGCATGCATTTTTAAACTCACAGATATATAATAAACTGTTGGATCAATCATCAGAACTTCATTCTATAGGTGCAGGCTGGTATACAACGTGTAAAACTATAGTGTGCAGATTATATTCAAGTGTCAAGCATTTTGTCTGACACAAAGACACTAAATGGCCCAGGTTAAAACACAAAAATTGAAAGGTTACGAATGATCTAGTAACAATGACTGTGTATAGTGTTGTATGCTGGGTCTATTTTATACTTATCCATTTAAGGACTGTGATGTAATTATATTACTAAAACAGAACATCTTTATGTCTGTATCTAGTATATTTACAATTCAAAAATGGCATTTACTCTACTTTGATGGTAAAGGAGGAGGTAACTGTCTGGAACTTGGTGTGCAGTTCATGAAATTCTGGGTACACTTTTAATCTTAATTACTATGTAAGATTTTCCTAATGTGGTCAAAATGCATCAAAATGCATATCAAGTGTGTGTGTGTGTGTGTGTGTGTGTGTGTGTGTGTGTGTGTGTGTGTGTGTGTGTGTGTGCGTGTACGTGTGCGTGTGCGTGTGTGTGCACGTGTGTGTGTGCATGCAAAAATACCTCAAAAACAACAACCAGACTTCAGTGCTAGTAACACATATAAGGGAATATGTTAAGTTTATATGTATTTATTTATTTATTTCTCTGATTGTTTCTCTGCACAGTAACAGAGAAGAGGTCTGAAAGTACACACAATATGATACTTAGAAAGCAGCTACAACAGGAGTGCAACTACAGGAGGAATATCTCAGTGGGGGGACCAACAGCAGGGGATAAAAATATGAGATGGGAGGAGCCACAGTATGTTCTGGCTATGGCAAGGAGGCAGCAGCTCCTACACGTCTTCAGTCAGTAGTACAGCATATACATTCTAGTACAAAGAGCAGGGCACACTTACCATTATTTTCACAAGTAGGGAGGGAAAACAAATGTGTAATATCTTCTAAAGTGAATTTTGCAAATGCTGTACCAAATTAAGTTATGTAATATGTGGGACTGTAGGGAATAACTGATAAATGTTATGTGATGGGCATCTGACAATGGTGGCTTGACTTTATATACCTATGGTGGCCGTACTGGTGTGTGTGTGTGTGTGTGTGTGTGTGTGTGTGTGTGTGTGTGTGTGTGTGTGTGTGTGCGTGTGTGCCTGTGCCTGTGCCTGTGTGTGTGTGTGTGTGTGTGTGTGTGTGTGTGTGTGTGTGTGTGTGTGTGTGTGTGTGTGCGCATTGGGAAACAGCCACAGAAGTCATTGCTGCACTGTAGCTTGGTCTAGTGGGCAGGTACAGGGAATGCAGGGCATGCATGGTACATGGCTGAGTATTCTGTGTGCATCCCCATCCATGAGTTGCAAGGTAGTACCACATAACTGGTTTGATGTTAGTGTGCTGTATGACTATGCCTGTTGTCTTTTACCAAATATTTCACTGTTACAAGAGGCACAATCTCAGGGACACCCTCTCTTGGCCACAGACACCTCAGTGTTCAATGTTCCTGTGGAAGTGTTGGTGCTGCATTAGTGTGATCTTGCCTGTTCATGCCCATGGTAGCAACCATTTATGGATGCAGCAATGGACTGGCTGCTTAGATGACACCTGTCATGTGACATGTGTACCAGGGAAGACATGGCTTCTTCCAGTATATGATTCAGTATAGAAAACTGTCACACATATTGGACACATACTCCTGGAGGTCATCTCATACACCCTACATTATGTGCATCAACTCAGTAAATGCTGTGGTGTCACTGGCATATTCTTCCAAATGGCTCTGAATACAAGTTGGGTTGCAACTGCTACAACTAGTCCAGAAGAAGGGCAGTACTGGTGCCTCTGTTGTACACCAGTATGCAAACCTATGTATTTACTGCACTGCTGTATGAGGCTTGTGATATCCATTGATGGTTGAATAATAGGGGATCTCACACTACCCTGAGTGTGACTCTCCACAGTAGCATGTCCTCCCTGTATGGTGTGTGTGTGTGTGTGTGTGTGTGTGTGTGTGTGTGTGTGTGTGTGTGTGTGTGTGTGTGTGTCTGTTTGTCTGTCTTCTGGGTTTCCACAGGCACAGAAGCTGTGTTCATGGCCTGCATGTTAAACATAAACGAGTGCTGTTAGTATCTCTTGAAAGAATGTCACAAGGTTCAGAAGTCAGAATCTATCTTTAATAAACTCCTACTGCTCCGTATCTAACAGAATCAGATCTATATCATTCTGAATAAATGCCTTTGTGATTCTGCCCATGATTTTATAAAGAATGACAGTCATTCTAATGGTTCTAAAATTGCTTGGGTTTGACATTAGCCCATCTTTATGAACTGTTACTATTACAGCCTGTTGCATTAGATTAGGGATGTTTTCACATGCTAACATTTTATTTAATATGACTAATAGTGGTTTAGTCAGGGTTCCTTTAGTCTGTGCAGGATAGCAGCAGATATGTCATTTGCATGGAACCCGAGTATTAGATAACCAAATCTTACATTTCAGAATAAACTCTAATTGTGGAAGCAACTTTTTATTGGTATATACTCGGCATTCAGCATAATCTTACTGATTCTTTAAAATAAGTTTACTTTGTTTGTCCAAATTCATAGTTTTATGCTTACGTTTTGAGTATTGTATCTCTTGCACATTCTGAATTACAAAGTGAAACAAAAGCCACACAGCAGACACATATAGGGCCTATGCATAAATAATCTGGCAAACAAAATATGTACAGAGGCATTTTATTTATCTATCTTTGTTTATCTGGAAAGAATGACTGGGTAATATTCATTTTTAGCAGTGGCCTGGGGAGAAAAGCTCAATTTGCTTACATTGCACTATATTAAGTTCCAGTTAAACACAGAGCAGTTACATTTCTATTTACATTTATACACAAACAGTAGTTATATTTATACATTCTAAGATTTTACAGAGGTACAAGTTAATAAAGAGAAAGCCCACATGCAACTTAGTGGATTTTGCAAGCAGCAGTTATGTATAAAAATGTTCTGACATTTCAGTGAGAAATTGAGAGCATTCTGTTTTAGGAAAGTATTTGGAGAGTATCGTACAGTGAATACAAAGTCTTAACCTGGTGATGAGAATATGCAGGACCAGGACTGGGTAAATTGTTCATTAAGGAGTGATTTAAAACTGTTGAGTTTGTCAGTGAGTTTTATTTCTGTGGGGATACTCAAGAGTTTAGCAACGTATTAGGAGTAGAGAGAGTCTCCCACAACATTATTTGACTTATTTGTGTGTAGTAAGAATTTGTTACTAGAATGTGGTCCCTTGCTAGACAGTAAGGCAGTAATATGTTTTTTAGTGCAGGGTATTTTTCTTGAATGATGATGGAGTTGTGTGCTGCAGTTAGTTGTGAATGTTAGGCAATTGTGCAGTTCAAGCCAGTTTAATTGCTTTAAGCTATGACAATGGTGGGTCCTATAAGGGAGATTGGTGACAATTTAACTATTTTATTGTAGTAGGAAGTGAGTTTCTTTCTTTGAGTATTGTTTAATTTTGTTGGGATAGGAGCGGCGTATAAGAGAGCTGAAAACATTTCTTATCAAGTACTCATGGTATATAAGCAAATTCCTATAAAGAAGCATTTCAGCACAGTGACATAAAGAAAAATGCAGTTGTAGTCTGTCTCTGTGTTACAGCTATATAAATTTAACAATATAAATAAATGGTACGCATGACAGCATTCCATGAGAGGTTCATTGCACCCATGAAGATCACTTGCGAGTCTTCCCTTAATTAATTACTTTCTGCAATGTTAATAGGTCTGTGTACTTCACAGGCAGTTTCTCATCTCCCACATGTAAACCGTCTGTCTTAATGTTAACCCCCTGACCTCTACAGGTTACAGGGCACTTCATTTGTTACCTGTTCTTTTTCACAGACCACATGTTCCACACAACACTCATTACTGGCCAGTTCTCTTGGCCTTTGTAAATCCTCTTGTGTTCCACTGGGTACTTGTAAAGAGTTGGTTAGCCTTAACACCAAGGTTCAGAGGCATGGAACGTTCTGCCTTTGCTACATACCAGCCACACATGCTCCCTAATTTAGTGTGCCTGAAATAGTGACTTTTGCTATACTTCATTTGTGAATCTGCACATTCTTGAGTATAATTTAATTTACACAACAAATATATATGACACTACCGTAGCTGTAGTATTGTTTGTTTACTTGCATCCTATGCTGTACCAAAACAGACATGTATTCTAATGTTAATGTTCAGAAATACATCTAAAATGGAATGTTCTGTGATCAAAAAGCCTTAAAATGCATTTTATATTTATGGTAACTAAAATAATACATATGCAGTGTTTCACTTTAAATATCATAGCCATAGGAACAGACATGTCTTCTTTGGTAAACATTTAATGCATGGTTTTGAACAGATATTGATATCATGAATATGCTTTTCATTCAGCCCTCATTTTAATCTCAAAGATAATTCATTTAAACCCATAATACTGTCTTGAAGGCATTGTTGTTGACCACTCTAATGAAGGAAACCGATTAAGCATGGGAGACTTGAAAGTGGTATACACCATTTCATATATTTCAAAGCGGAGTCACTATATCAGCCTAACGTCATACATGTGTCGGACCCCAGTTTGACCTATGCTGTTCCTCACTATGGGATCACAGCAGCAGCTTACAGTGTCCTGAGAGACAAAAAATACATATAAAGGTGCATGCAGTGTTGCAATATTCCACCATACTAATCTCTTTTACTCCTTATAGGACACATTTTGCACTAAACATTAGGGACTCCATCCTAATTCAATTCAAAATTAACCTTGTGAAGGTGTTTGATATTGCTTGTGTCTGTGTTCATCCAGATTTTCATGTTTAATTTTATTTGTTACACTGGGACCCCTATTTGCTGGAAACTCTTGCTTGATGAGTTTAGCCACCCATAAGTCCAACTTTATAATCTTTCATTACTAAAAAGGAAAATTATTCAGATATTGTTTTTATACTAGTCTGGAGCCTGGGAATTGCACTTGCAATATTTCATGAATCTGAGTGTGATGGTTGATTATCTGCCCATGTTTACATTTTGATACCTCAATATGATCCAAGGAAGGTAGAAGTTCAGTTATTATGGAAACATATGGTTCATAGGTTCATAGGTAGACACTGGGCTATCTGCCCAAAGGCATATATTAGCCCAGCCACGTTGTGCGGTATTCACCACCCCTTTGGTTACTTCCCTAGGCCCTTGATCTAGCAGCTAGTACCCTTGGCCCCTATCTAGTAGAGCTGTTGGTATGAGCCCTGGTGTGAACTTTCTGTTACCCATCCACTCGTCAAGGTTCCTCTTGAAGAGTGATAGTGAGGGGCTCTGTCTTATGTAGATCGGGAGCCTGTTCCATAGCAAAGGATGTCTTTGCGAAGGGAATCTATCCCTCCAGCATGTTCTATTCATTATTGTGCTGAGGTTTATATCCCTAGAGCGTGTAGCTCTAGTGGATTTGGTTTTGCTAAGATGGAGCATGTTCAGAAGTTCTGGGTTGGACATGGCTCTGTATGTTAGACAGAGATCGCGTCTGAGAAGGTGGTATGCAACAGAGAAAAGCCTTAGTTTTTTTCAATCATGCTGCATAGGGCAACTGTTTGAGGCTAGTAATCCTCTTAGTGAGGTACCTCTGTAGTCACTCCAGCTGCTGGAGATGCCTAGCCAGGTACATTCCAATTGGTGCATTGTACTCAATAATGGGTCTGATGAGGGAAGAGTAGAGGGGCACCACTACATCCTTAGATCTTGATGCAAACCCTTTTGTGATCAGATGGATCACACAGAAGGATTTTCTAACCACCTTGGCAACATGGTTATCAAAGGAAAGCTGACTATCTACTTGGGTCCCTAGGTCTCTTATTACTAATTCAGATTTCAGGGGGTTACCTCCTATGTGGTAGTTCACAGGTACTCTGTTTTTTCCAAAGGGGATTACTACGCATTTTTTAGGATTTAGCTTGAGACCATGGCTTTGACACCATGCATCAGTCTCGTTAAGGCCCTTCTGGAGGATATCCATGTCAGCCGGAGACTCTATTATAGCACCTAGTTTGCAGTTGTCTGCAAACTTGGTCAGCCACAGCCCATCAGTGCTTGCCTGTACTTCTGAGAAGTATATGACAAACAGGAGGGGCCCCAGGACAGAGCCCTGAGGCACACCGCTCATTATTGGTCTGGATTCGGACATAGATCCCACTACTCTTACTTTGTGGGAATCTGTCTGAGTGCCAGTTTGCGATCCATCTTGTGACGTAAGGGTTTATGCCCAGGTTGGTGAGTTTATCAATAATACCCGAATGGGGAATGGTGTCAAATGCTTTAGCAAGGTCAAGGTAAGCCATGTGTACCTCCTTTTCCTTATCTATAGCCTGAGTAACTGTCTCAAAGAAGTCCACCAGATTCAGGAGACATGATCTGCCCTTGATGAAGCCGAACTGTGTGGGGTCAAGTGTTTGGAGGTTACCAATCTCTCCATTTATAAGTTCCATAATGATTCGCTCCATTGCCTTACAGATAAGACTGGTCAGGCTTAGTGATCGGTAGTTCCCTGGGTCGGTTGTAGGCCCACCCTTGTGCAGCGGAACCACCGTTGCTGTGTGCCATTCTGTGGGCATATATCCTGTCGAGAGGCTGAGACTGAACAGGGTATTCAGATGCGGGGTTAATTCATTTTGGAGCTCACGTATGACACAGCCCGGGACACCATCTGGTCCCATGGAGGCAGTGTTTTTAGCTTTAGACAGAGCCTTATTAACCAACGTATCAGTAATAATTGGAGTTACACAATCCCCTGGAATAGTAATAGGCCCTGTAGATGGTGAGGGGAGGGAGAAATTTGCACTGAACCTGTCAGCCAAGATGTTGGCAATGTCAGTGGGGTCAGTGTATTTTGTTCCATTTTGTACTAGCTCAGAACAGACCTGAGCGTTGCCATTTAGGTTTTTGATGTAACCATAGAATGCTTTATGGTTATCCTTGGCATCCTTGACAATTTTCTTTTCGAAATTGGCTTTAGTTGACTTGATGAGGGCCCTTAATTTCTTACTAAAGCTGATCAGGGAAGATTTTTCTACTTGAGATTTGGCCTTTTTTTATATAAGTCTTCTCCTTTTATTGTATAGTTTGCTTAAGGCCGGGGTCCACCAGACTGGTTTCTTCTTGCTTGAGTAAGGAGTCTTAGTTTTATTTGGGAAAGCACGGTCCATGCAATCCTGAAGATGTATATAAAGTGCCTTGGTGTAGGATTCTGCATCCTGGATATCATTATCCTTCTGCAGGGGGATAGTGAAGCTTTCCACTTCTGACGCAAGTAGTTTGAAGTTTGCTTTGGAAAGGTTTTTTACGATGGTTTCTTTGACTGGGGGAGGTGGAGGGGTGAGGATGTCTAGGGTTATCAGTTTGTGGTCTGATCTGACCAGAGAGGGAGTGATAACGGGTGTGGTACAATGGGTGCCCATATTTGTGATGACTAAACCCAATATGTTGTCCCTTGTAGTGGGAGAACATACCAGTTGTTCGAGGGCATTTGAATTTATAAATTCTATGAACTGCTGGGCATAGGAGTTAGAACTTTGGTAGTTCGCCCAGTCTATAGCAGGGTAGTTGAAATCACCCAAAATTATGGTGTTGGGTAGGACCTTTATATTTTCCAATGCCTCAAGGAATGCTGAGTGAGCATCTTGGGACATGGTGGGCGATCTATAACAGGCTACTACTTGAAATGTGGTTTTGCCTGCTGATAGTTGCACATGGATGATCTCTGGGGCATCATGCTGTGCCACTAACCTGGAGGTGTGGGTATCCTTGATGAATATGGATATGCCTCCACCCTTTGTACTACGATCCGGTAACTGAGGCCGGAAGGTATGATATGAATTGTAACCTGGTAGTGCTGGTGCTCTCTGGAGCCTTGAACCAGGTTTCCGTCACTGCACAAACATTTATTTTCTCCATACTGAGGAGTGTCTCGAGTACGTGCATTTTGAGGTTGAGACTTCTGGCATTGAGTAGCATTACTCATTACTAGGTGAAGGTAGTATGCCACTCAAGGTCAGGGTCATACCAGCTCCTCAATGTCTCTTTTCATGTAGTCCAGGGAGGTACGTCTTAGATCATTTACACCAACATGCACAATGACAGCGTCATACTTGTACTTGTTCTGGAGTGACCTAAGTGCCTGTGTTATGTGGCGGATCCTAGCACCCGACAGGCAGCTGATAGTAACCTTCTCCTTGTTCAGCCTGGTGAGTGGAACATCTGTGTGCCTTACTATAGAGTCTCCTATTACTAGCGTGTTGGGTATGGTGTTTTGCCTTAGGGGCTGTCGTGAGGCACACTGCTGAGGTGAATTATGTGTTTTCTGGCTTGTGTTTGGAGGTGCAGGTTGCTTGCTTGTCTGCTTTGGAGGGCACTGTTTCTTTTTCATATTTGTACCTAGTGCCTCCTAATATGTTTTTATGTATTTATGTGTATGTTTTGCCGGTGCTTGTTTTGTAGATCCATGTGTGACTGGTGGTGTGATGCTAGTGTGTCTCTTCTCCTCTTGACTGTGGATGTTTGACTGTAATGCATTTACTAGTGCCCTTTGCTCCATCAATGAGTTTCCCGTCAGCTAGTGACCCCTTGGTGAAGCCTTACATTACTTTAGTTTCATTTTCCTGAATAAACTGAATAACACACACCCCCTATCCATGCAGATTTCTGAACACATCTCCCTTGTTTCACTCCTCAGATTAAGTGTATATAGGAACTATCTTCAGTCCAGTCTTCCAACAAATCTCTTGTGGAGTCAAGAAGCCAGAAGTCAAGTGAAATATGCTGCTTTTTTCAGACAGTAACCACAACACAATAAAGTTATTTTCTGGATCAACAACAGCAATATGTGTAAAACACAAAAAATGGTCTGGAGTGGCAGCGATGATGCATTAGTTCCAGCTATACCTTCATCCCTTCCCCCTTCCTACATGACAGTGCTGAAGAAATTGCTACTTTTTGGAGGACAGTTTCATAGTTCTGTTGAACAGGCAACCTCATGTGGAGGCAATTATTCAAGATCACATAAGGTCATCATCAGTGTTCTGTCCTTACATTTTACTATATCTCACTCTACACTGTGTACAAGCTTCTTTGGATCTTCTTACATGATTTAGTGTCTATAGACCATCTACCTCTTCAAATTGTAAACATTTTCTCTGACAACATAGTGCAAATAATTTCAATTATTATCAAAAAGTCCACTAAAGTAGTACAGGATCTACAATATGTGAAAACAGCACATACTGTATTACCGTATAAAAGAAGAATCTCAATTGCCCTAACAATCTATCATTCCACTGCCCCGGTTTCACATTTTTCTAAAAGGTGGAGAGATATTCACTTCCCAACCTCCTTCACCACTTGCTGGACCACAAACTCATCTCCTATTCTCAGCATGGATGCAGATCTGGATAATACAATATACAGACTGTTTGATGTCACTGAATACCTTCATTTTCAGTTGAATTTACATAAGATAATCAGATCACTTTTCCTAGACCTATAAAAAACATTTGACACTGTTACTACTGGACTCTTCCTCTATCAGACCCATCATCAAATACAGTGCTCCTTTTAATATGCACAAATCCAAGCATATTGCTCATCTAGAAAAGCCCCAATGATTTTTGACCAAAATAATGAAAGCTCTTAAATCCTTGAACTGTCCTGATAAATGTGCACAACTCTTCTTATATTCAGTAGCCTGTGTCTTGCTTTTTGAGTGATAAAAAACTAAATCCTATTTGACATCTTATTTCTTTGCAAAGGCAGTGGCTCTGCAAGCACCCGTACTAGGGAGAAAGTTTCCATCAACAAATAAACAAAATTCACATCAGCGATCCTAACTCAGTGTATTTCCAGCTATGGAACAAGTTACCACTAAAGACAGAGCAAAGTACAACTTTGTTTGCTTTAAGGCTAGTGTTGATTGGATGTGTAGACATAAATTTATACAAAGGTTTTCAAGTGCGGCCCTGCTTGATTTGAGAAATGGGCACTATTAAACACTAGTAAAGTATGGCAATAACTTTTAAGCTTATCTTCTTAGAAGTGTATATAGCTATGCCTCTTATGAACCCTGCGACTGCTTGCCTAGTATTGTTCCTAAGTTCTTGTTTTTGACTGTCCATGCTTATTCTTTGTTCTCAGGTTATGGCTATTAAGGGTCAATGGGCCAGCTACCTACATGGCAAACAAATAATCAATCAATCAATCAATCAATCAATCAATCAATCAATCAATCAATCAATCAATCACACAAAAGACTATTTCAGTGAAGGAATAAAATATTTGTATGAGCAGTTCTTAGGTTAAAATCAGTTTAGAATACATGGCAGTGCTATTAATGATAATCTTATATACCACTCAGACATTGGGCAATGGCCCTGTGCACTAAATGTGTACAGAAATAATTCACTGGTAAGTTAAAATAACACTATTATTTCAGAGAAGGCACTAAATCCCTTATATCTGAGTTTAATAATACATTTTCAGAAATAACTAAATTAAGAAACCGGCATGGAAGAATAATTTGCCTTGTAATTATATCTATAATTTTAACTTGGATGTACATATAGAAGAGCAGCCATAACCACAGCTGTAGAAAAACACAGCTACACACACACACACACACACACACATACACACACACGCACATGCACACACACACACACACACACACACACACACACACACACACACATGCAAATATGCACACAAACATGCACACATACAGTCTCACCCAGAGACATACAAACACACATGCATACATGTATTCAGAATCAAACTCCTCTGTCAGTCAATTAACAAAGGCTTGCATAACTCATTCCCCATTGTGAGATTTCCATGCTCATATTCAAAAGGTAAAATGAACCTCGCCCCATGGCATACAGGAATGGAACTGTAAGTGTGACCTATACAACCAAGTTATCATAGTGGCCTGAGCACTACAGAAACCAGGAGTGATGGTGGAAGGAGAGAAGAACTTACCACCTGCCATATGGCACTGCCCTAGCGGTGGGCGGTAGTTGTGACTGCAGGGTAAATTACTTTAAAAATTCAGCACTAAGGGGAATGAAGGCAAGTGAAACTGCATGGAGTAATGTGCAACTCTGCCCAGTTAGGGTTAGCAAAAATTCTTTACATAGCTGTATGGATAGCATTATATCAGAATGTTCTGATCTTTTCTCTGTCATCTTCCCTCGGACAATTACACTTAGATATTCGCCTCCTTTCCCCTCGGGGAGATCTGGTCTGAAGGAATAATTCAGACAATCACCTGGCAAGGGTTAGAGCAGATGACTGAGTAAGAAGTCCAGGAAATGGCTGACGGCTGACAGATGCAAGGGACAAATATTTAAACCTTCTGACAAGTAATCCTGAAAATACTTTTCCCTTTCAGTACTTATGATATGGAACAATGTATCAAGCTTTCCAAATCACAGCACAGTTGCAGGTCATGACACATTTATAGTCCATTCCTGTACACACTATAAATAAATAAATAAATCAATCATATATGAATTATAAAGTACAGCTTATAACTGTAGCGCATTACTTGCTTATTCGGATGGACATTGTCACAGTCTTACAAGAAAATAAATCAGTTTTCTAGAAATCAGATTTCTTAATATCATCACACCCTTTAGTGAAATTACTTTTAAACCAAATGATCAGCTGCCCCTCTTTATACAGGGCTGAGCCTGACATTGGTCAGTACTGATCAGGACACTATCCTGGTAAACAAATATAAATGAAATAAAATAAAATAAAAAAATCCATTTTCTCAAGCTTTGACAGAATTGGTATGAATATGAGTATGATCTTCATTGATAAGTATACTTTTCATTAAGATAAGGGTAAATTTATCCTAGTTAAACCCAGCATCAAGCTATGTAAGACTTCTGTTGTTGTGCACAGTTTGGTTGCCATGACAGGCCGTCATGCTTCAGTAACGACGATGTACATGGTTTTAATGTCTAGATAAAATGTTTTACGTTATAACGAAGATGATGGCAGTGTTTATAGGGGATGAGTTAGTTCACAGAAACTCATAACAAAGTGGGAAGAATGATAGCAACTACTTTATGCATGTCTCTCAACCATTCCTGATTTTGCCTCATACTTTTACTATGTCACATTGTAAATTTTTTGAACTTTTATTAAATCACTAAGAATTACAGCTGAACTGACACCCTGACACCATGTGCAAAAATGGGAAAAAGGGTTGTGAATGGATGGGTTACAATCTGTAAATAATGTCAGAATTTTGAGTTTCATAATGTTTATAATTCAGACTGTGTTATTACAGTACCAGTGGTGCAAAACTTTAGGGGAACCACTGTACTATTTAAAATTGTCCCTGATTTTGGATGTTTGTTCCTCCCTGTTACATTTGCCTTTGCCCCTGATTCTGGAGACTGAGCTATGACTTAATATTTCATAAAGATACACTTTTGAAAAAGATGCAGGAATGTGTCCTGTATTAAAATCAGGTGACTACATGGTTAAAGTGAAAAATGTTGACAATGACTGAACAAACAGACAGCTGCTGCTTTGTAGACTTATTTCAACAAACCTACATCACCTAATCACCTGTAATCACTGCCACATGTTTTTCTAACCTATATAAAGAGCCATTTGTCAAACCACTGTGGAGCATACATCAGGAAAAAAATATAACTATGTTTTAGCTAATGCTGTGCTAAGCCTAAAGGGAAATCATATTTACATAAGCAGTCCTGCTTTCACTTTCAGTACCAGGTAATCCAAGTCTACATAAAAAAAACAACTTGACTACACAGAGTGCTTATTTGCAGCCTGCACAGCTTCTAGTTTGCGCTTGTTGTACTGGAAATGAGTAATGGATTTTCTAAGACTACTCTTGAAGAAAGAAATATAAAGGAAATATAGATCATAGCAGAGCTGCAAATAGTAATACCCACGAAAGTAAAACATGCATTATTGTTTTACTGTAGTGGTTATTCTAGCAACTTCATGAGGGCTCAGTCAGTTGCAAAGCAACCAAACATTGTTGCTATGATACCAGAGCTCATAAAATCACATGTAAAGAAGTAGCTGAGATAATGAAAAAAGTCTGACTTATAATGCCAAATATTATGTGCAAATTTGCTTACCACAATCTGGGATGTGAAACAGACATGACAAGAATGCAGAGTCAGAAAAACAAAGAAAGGTGGAGATTTAATATTTACAGTGCTAACAGTTCAGTACAACAGATGTATAACCCGTCATATTGTTCTGTACATTCTTGTTTTATCTGTAAGCCTGAGTGCTGTTACCCACAACTGCATTCATGTTATGACAATAGACTAAACCAGTGGCTTCGAAACTTTGCAAGCTGGAGGACCCCTTTTATAAAGGAAAAAATGTTGATGGACCCCTATTGGCAGCGGTACACATACATTACATTTGGATCAACCCCCAAACCCCCCAATCAACCCCATCACCACCACACAGCCATTTCAGTGTCCCATTACTTGGCTAATTTTCCCCAGTTGCCATAAACACTGTTCAAAATTCTCAGTGTGCATACTGTTTTCTGCTTTATGTCTACAGCAGGGGTGTCCAACCTTTTCAGTTGCAAGGGCCGCATTGAGTCAACAGAAATGGTCTGGGGGCAAATGGCAAGTGAGGACAAAAAAAAAAAAAAAATGTCTCACATTAACTGAAGAGCAAAAAAAAAAAAAAAACCCGGTTTATGCGGACTAATGTGGCTGTATTGTAGGTGAATTTGAGAATTTGAACAATAAATTAATAAATGCATAATATTTCCCCTAAAATTTAATATCTCATTCTAATTATTTAAAAAACAGTTAAATCTAATATTTTCTGAAACATAACCTTACTAATTTTGACATTTATTTATATTAGTTTACTGAGTTAGTGCACTGATCAGTATTGAACAATTTCAGGGGCAGCCCAAGCAGGAACTTGGCAGGACAGTAGTGGCTGCTGAGTTTATATCACATAACTCCTCAAATATCAGTCATCCAGAAAAACCCTTTCTATCAGAACCTCTGCTTGAACAGGTTCTTTGTTAGTGAATCCTAAAGACTCACTACTTTGTGTAAGCAGCTCTCTGTCAGTAGCGTGCTTTTGTTTTTAATGACAACTTTATTCAAAAGAAAAAGAAGTGTTCAAGAGCAACCTTTGACGTTGCACAGGGTACGACTAAAATAATGTAGAGTTCTAAAACTAAACTTTAACATTGTGACTAGTTTCTACTGTCATTAACAAATCATTACAGTAGTTTACCTTCCTGGATATGTTGCATTTTAGTGGTAAAAAGCCTAGTGATCATTTGTACTTTTGAATCTTGCTAATTTTTGTTGTATAATAGAAGTCTATGTCCAACTTTTATACTGCACAGCTCACAGCTCACACCTGAAAACTTCCACTTTTATTTATAATAAAATAAAAAGAGATGAAAATCAGCTAAATGCAAGGTGTGTATTGAAGTGCTTTCTTGTGTATTCACTGACTAAATGCATAAAGCTGGATTTGTATTGCAGCATCTCTATTCCTGTTATCATACTGAAAATAGTTATAGCCTATGTAGCAGCTTAATTTTCCATTCACTATGAACAGCAGAAAGGAACATATCAATCTGTATGTACTTTTACTGGTCACCTGTGCCCTGCGAGGATGGCCTCAGTATTTGGAAAAAACTCTTATCTAACCATATGCCACAACATTCTGGTGACCTTCATCACAGGTACTAACAATGCACTGCATATCTAAAAGTAGTGGTAATACCAAACCACCACTAGACCAATAAACAACTAAGCACTGACCTCCTAAGTATAACTCTGAGGCAAGCCATACACATCTCCAGAAAAACAACCTGACATTGCTTCCCTTTTAAAATGCATCAAAAACACAAAACACAGATTTCAGTAAATGCACTGCTATTTCATCCAGTGTGTTTCTACTGAGTCTAGAAATAGACTAATTTTTCTGCATCTGCTGCAAAATGGAACTGTGATTTGAAACCGTGAAAGTTAAAAGTGAGCTAAATAATTTGCACAGCGAAGGTAGTCTACATGCGTTATTTATCCAGTAACTTGGAATACTTGGCAAAAGAAAAATATGCAAGACAGACAGCCTTCCCATTATGGTTAGGTGCTGATACCTTTTGCAAACTGTAAAAATGATGTGCATCTAAAAAAGGACACAACTTGTCAGCCTTTTAAGGACCTGGAGCCTGTGAAACTGGACACAGACTATTCCATTTTAAAATGCTTTGAGAAATGCAGTGAAGTGCACATACTGCTGACTTTGGACCAATCCTTCAGTTTCATCCCCTGTCGACACCACTTGCCAGCAGAAGAGAGGTGCCATAGGCCAAATTAAAAATTCTGCCATAAAATTTGAAGCGTTTATAAAAGAAACACATACCCATAAATGAAACCTTGACAATTTTAAACTAAGAGGAAACATTATCCTTATTAGAATCCTAAGAGTAACAGAATGTATGTACATTACATAAAATGTTTCTCCTCCCTAGACAAATCAGGGAAAGAAATCTTTCTTTTTACTTTATTTTGAAGAAAAAACAATTCCTCGATCAGACAAAACAACACGGAAGCAATTCGAATTAAGGAATAAACCTAACATAAACACAAACTATTTACAAACAAAGCAAACAATATACTAGCTAGCTAGCCCATATTTCTTCTCTTTCTGCAGAGGTTCAGCCGGCCAAATAGGTTTGTTTGTCTGGATTCAGTCTGCCAAGCTGCATAGCCTTGTAGTTTGGTGCATTCTGGTAGTATAGCATCAAATTCTAAAAAACTTAAGTGACCTAACACTAACCTAGTTTAGGGAGCATTCACAGTGTAAAAAAAATACTTAGCTTACCTTTTGCTATGTTGTACTGTAGTCGGTGTGTATAAAATAAATCCTCTCTCCACGATCTCGCTCCTTCCTTCAGCTTTACCAGAAATATAAAAAACGACCGAATGGTGTTTTCGCGCATGCGCATACCAGCAGAAAGACACTGGTATGAAAAAAAACGTGAAAAAAGAAAGTTGGCGCATGCGCAGAACAGCAAAAGTACGCGGACGTGTAAACACACGGAAAAAAAGTTAAATTAAAATTAAATTTAAATTTAAGGGTCGCGGGCCGCATGGAAGAGCTCTCAGGGCCGCATGCGGCCCGCGGGCCGCGGGTTGGACACTCCTGGTCTACAGTGATTAAAGATGTTTGGAGTTCATTTAAAACGTGTATTTCAAATTTTATAGCACAAACACTGATGGACATTTGCTAAAGCTAAACAGACATTTGCTAAATCTAAACAAAGCAATATAGTCTCAATGAAAACAGACTTAAAATTACAACTTCTCTGCCTTTGAAACTCACATTCACTGAAGCGGCATTTAAACCCACAGTCAAAGAAAATGCATCTGGCCAGTGGCGGATTAAGTTTACCTTTGGGTTGTTTTCAAAGCATAGGTCCCTAGCGAACATTTTTAGGGGCATGCAAACATTTTTTGATTCATCTTCCTGATTATATAATTAAATTTTAATACACAATAATTAAATTATATCTCTTGTATAATACAGCACCACTTGGCAGTACGTGTTTTAAATGTATAGTTCTGCACATTTTTCCAGTAAGCAGTGAAAAAACACAAGAACTAATAATGACAAAACTTCCCAACTGAGAACATTTCGACCATAAAGGGCCACTCAAACTTCTGTCATTACAATCCACCAATATCAGTCAATATGCACAATCTCTGTAGAAGTCATCAGAATAATTCCACCTTAAAGAGATCTGTAACTAATGAAAAGGTTGCTGCTAGCAAATGACTTTATTTTCAGTGTTTCATCTACAATTTCAGTGCCTGCTGCCCTTGAAGAATAAATTGCCTACTTAAAAAAATGGTAAGCTGGTAATATTGCCTGGATGGCAAACTGAAAACAGGTTCATAGTTACTAGGCATCTCATCCAAAAGAGGATGTATTCAGGACTTCAGTACCCGTCCCCTAAAAATGCAAAACAGTATCAACAATCCATCAATATGCTGTGGTAGTAGAACCCACAGCCTTTTGCATTAAAATGCAAACATGTTGCCTGTTGTGCTACAAACACAGCTTTAAAAGGTTGCACCACAATAGTGATACTATTTGCTAACTAGCTAAACAAATGTGTTGCACATTGTAAACATACTTAGCATGAGCAGCAGTAAACTTCTCTTCCCTTGAAACTCACAAGTCCATGAAAATGCACTTGAAAATTAAATTTCTTGAAAAATGCACCTGCCATAATGGGGGGGCGGGGGCAGAGAGCAAAAACTTAGGACACGTTTTAATATTTGGTCTTGTAAACTTAGAAAGTTAATAGAACAACAAGTTTTGCATTAGTACAAATTTTCTGAAGTCTATGAAGTCTGACTCTCAAATGTCTGCCATTATTTTCTGACTTCAGTCATCAATGATTTGCCAGGGATTTTCCAGAAAAACACAATTTTATTTGAAACAGACCGAAAATATGAAGCAAAAATATGGACATTCTGCAAAAACCTGGACAGCTGAAGGGTATGCTGCCTATCACTTATACACACCTCTTTCCCTCTTACACACACACACACAAACACACACACACACACACACACACACACACACACACACACACACACACACACACACACACACACACACACACACACCTGCCTCCCACTTAAACACATACATTCACAAACCTACCTCCCTCTTACACACACATATACACACACACACACACACACACACACACACACACACACACACACACACACACACACACACACACACACACACACACACACACACACACACACACACACACACACACACACACACACACACGCCTGCCTCCTCCTTCTTACATACATACACACATACACCTTCCTGCCTCCCCCCTCTTACACACATATACACCTACCTGTCTCCCTCCCTCTTATACACACACACCTACCTATCTCCCTTCCTCTTATAGGCACACACTCCCCTAGCTACCTGCCTCCCTCCCTCTTATACACATACACACCCCTACCTACCTGCATGCCTTCCTCTTACACACATACACACACACACACCTATATGCCTGCCTCCCTCCCTCTGACACACACACACATACACACACACACACACACACACACACACACACACACACACACACACACACACACACACACACACACACACACACACTTACATGCCTGCCTCTCTCCCTGTTACACAGACACACACACACACACATACACACACACACACACACACAATACCTCTCAACCTCTGCAGCACAAAAATATGGACAAACCTTTTCATAATGTGGGGAACAAAGGAACAAAGCTAAGGATACATTTTAAATACTGCTCTTATAAACATAGAAAGTTGATAGAACAAGTTTTGAATTGATATGAATTTTCTGAAACGTATGAAATCTAAAGCTCAGATGTATGCCATTATTTTCTTCAGTCCTCAATGATTTGCCAGAGAAACACCATTTTATGTGAAACCGTTCAAATAAGGCAACAATCTGGCACACTGAGAATATCTGGTGAACTGACAGCTGCACTCAGGCACCACTTCTTATTAAAGCCTTGATAAAAAAAACCCTTCAAGTTCTGTCAACAAGATTATCCAGATAGATCATCAGCTCTGCATTAATTTCTGTTTGTTGGCAAAAGGGAGAGAGCAGACCCATACCCATACAGTGACCAACATAAATACAGGACCTGTCTTACTTGGAGGGAACAGAACAGTTTAAATTTCCCTCCAAGTTCTAACTGCTAGCAAAAAATACAGGGCAGGTGAGCAGCTGCTCTGCATCAGCCGCAAACACAGAAGTTGTTCCTTCTTCTCCTCTAAAAACTAAGGGCAAGCAGCTGCTTAGCCACTGCTCAGCTGCAAACAGGGAAGTTTCTTTCTTGTTTTTCTTTTTAAATAAATTGTGGATGAGTGGCGCAACTTTTCTTTCTCCATTTACAGGGTCTGGTCATGGATGATGCCCGAAAGCCAGGTGAGTGCAAGTGAGCTCACGGACCCCTTGAGTTTATCATATGGACCCCCAGGGATCGGCGGACCCCAGTTACGGAAACACTGGACTGAACAGAGAGCAGACATCACACCTCTCAACTGTCCATATTTTCAAAGAATGTCCAGATTTTTGTGTCATATTTTTGGTCTGTTCTTCATAAAATTTGTAGTTTTCTGTCAAATCACTGAGGGCTGAAATTACTAGATAATGACATACATTTGAGTTTCAGGCTTCATACCCTTTACAGAAATACATGCTGACACAAATCCTGTTATTCTATCAGCTTTCTAAATTTATAAGAGCAATATTTAAAATCTGTCCCTATTTTTGCAATTTTGTCCCCCTGTTATTTTAGGCTTTGTCCAGATTTCTTGTCAACATCATTTTGTATTTATGGTCACAGTATTTATTGGCAAGGGGCATTGTCAGACACTTTTCATATGTCTATGTCATCCTCTGACAAAAAAAGAACTTATTTAATTTGCAAGTGTTATTTTAATACATACTAATAGCTATATATACCAATCCACTGTATTCCTGAGCTGTATATTTATCACCCTGCTGTATTCCTGTCTAAACCCAGATTCTATTAAAGTAAAAGCAGTAGAATTTCATTATGAGAGGCTAAGGACAGCCCTCAACTACTATTGTCAGTACTTAAAGCAAAAACAACAGTTTTCTTTACAGAAGTGTATTTTCTGACTGATATATATACATATATATATATATATATATATATATATATATTACACATAAGAAATGACGTTGCATAAGCAATAGCTTCTTGAATACATTCTAAAGTGTATTAAATGTGTGAAGTCTTTATATGCATCTGTAAGCACAAGGCTACTTCATAGACTGCTGGCAAGGAAGACAGCTGAGAACTGACAAAACACACAATTCAAAGTTAGTTATATCTTCAACGTCTCAGCATACTGACTGATGTTCTATATATACTGTAAAGCCAAGGGACGAAACACATGCTGTTCATCATTAATTGTAGTCCACATAACTCGTAATGTTTAGCTCTCATTTCTGCATGCCTGACAGAAAGTAGGGGAAAAAAAATCAAAAATTATTGGTGTCATGCAGAGATGGCAGATATTAGTAGTCAGCATTCTAAAGAGCAGTCACTAAGGTGTGATTGATGTGATATACATAAAAAGATTACTAAGGCTGCTGTACCTCAGAGAAGCTTTTTCTTACCCTTGAGGTGCAATGATTTCAGAGCTGATATATGCAAGTAAAAGGGCTGTAAGGGGTAAAGCTCCCTCTATATCAGGGTGGTGAGGCGTAGGTAAAGCTTCTCTGTAAAAATGCTTTTAAACTGTTTCACAATTTTAAATTTCAGCACTGGTACTAGATCTCACTACTGTGTGATCACACTTCTGAGTCTGAGTTACATTTATGTCAATTTTCTGCCATCAAGTCAAAAATTACATTAAATAACACAGACAGCATTACTTACACACCAATAAACAGCACAGAACTGCCTTCAGCTACCTTCCTTACAAGGAAAATGTAAACCAAAGTAACGTACCAGGCTCACATTCACACTGCTTCCCATAGTTGGACAAGAATAAACTCCAAACATGGCCACTTTGAAAAAGGGAAAAAATGAATATCCAGTTTCTTACTATGCTGTCATGCATAGATGAAACACTTCATCACAAGACAGTGGAAAATATCGGAGTCGTGGTAATACAATGTCGCAGTTTACAGGATACGCTCATTATCTTTATTATACTGACTATTGTGCAGTGCTACTTGCCAGCCAGTTAAGGCACAAGTGCATATTGTCAGAGATGATGGGGGGGGGAGGACTGCTTGGCCAAGTAACTTGCTCAGAGTCACACAGTAAGCAAACAAGGATTGAGAAACTCAAACCCAAACTAAAGGATGAAGCTCATTAGCTGCTCATGGCCTTAATCCTGCCGGCTAAGTCACCAGAGCCTGGAACCTATCCACACCCGCTTCCTGTGTCTCTCACAGAATGAGTTTCTGTTACATTGTATTATGTCTGTATACTATTAAGGTTCAGGGATTTACACGTCTTAACAATTAAATTGAGGAAAACATTATAAAAAATGTGTATGTATTATTGATGGTGACCCCCTTCAATTTTCTTAAGCACTATGCATGATTCATAAGGCAGAAAGGAAGCTGTGAAGTGTAAGTGTGAGATAATTTGCATTGTACAATGACTGGCCATTAATATTCAAAAATGAGCATGCTGATTGGTCAGCCCAAGTAGCGTGCCTGTTGTAAATCCGAGAATATACCAATGGAAAAAAGTACTGTCACATGGACTTTTTTCCATTAGTATATATCGTATTTTTTTTACTTTTCTTTCTTTTTAAAAAAGAAAACAGAAGACCTCAAATGAACGAGGGAGACAGCGTAGACAAAAATAAGAGGATAATCAGGCAAAACTACAGAAACTTACCTGATTAGCCTTTTATTTTGTCTGTCCTGGCACTCCCAAACATTAAAAGTCTCCCGGTTTCTTTTTTTTTCTTTTTAATAATAATAAGAATACTAATAATAATACTAATAATAATAATAATAACAATAATAATAATAAAAAAAAAGAAAAAAGGCAACGGAGGTCTTCTTTTCTCCATTGCTACCTTAACACAGCACTGATGTACTGTGTAAGCGTCAGAACACGTCTCATACGCATGTGCAGTACATCATAAAAATTCTCAGGATACTAGAAAAATGTGGAAGGGCACCACAGAGGAATTATACAAAGACATTATTTAAAAAAAGTAAGGTTTTTTTTTCTTGAATAATGTCATCGTATAATAGCAATAACCAACACCGTGGTGTGGTATATTGAAATTTACCCATGGTTGGCTTTATTTAATCACTCAGGCTTCGCCCTCATGATTAAACGACACCAGCCTTGGGTAAATATTCAATATACCACACCAATGTTGTCTGTTACTGCTTAATTATTCCACTTTTGGGGAAATGACTGCAATATCTGTGACTCAAATGACATAGGTTCATAACTGTGCACTAGGCTAATGGTCCTGGAGCCTTTACAAGCCTAGCCAATAGAAATGCCCTGGCATCATGCTGTCTGATGTTAGTTCCTAGTGCCTCTATCAAGTAGAGTCACTGGAGTGATTCCCGGGGTGAACTTTCTATTACCCAGCCACTCATCAAGATTTCTCTTGAAGAGGGTCAGCGAGGTGCTCTGTTTGACATGTATGGGAAGTCAATTCCAGAGGATGGACAGTCTCTGGGTGAGGAACCTGTCCCTCCAGCATGTTCTGTTGATTGTGGTAATGAGGCTGAGGTCTCTGGAGTGTGTGGTGTGGAGGGATTGGGATTTCTTTAGATGTAGTATTTCTAACAGAGCTGGGTCAGACATGGCTTTGTAAGTCAAGCAGAGATCAACTCTAAGTATGCGATATGAGACAGAGAATAGCTGGAATCTTTTGAGTCTGTCCGTGTAGGACATGTGTTTAATGCCTATGATTCTCTTCGTGAGGTACTTCTGTGGCCCCTCCAGCTGTTGCAGGTGTCTAGTGGGGTACATGCCAAATGGCACATTATACTCGATGATTGGTCTAATGAGGGAAGAGTACAGAGAGAGATGATGATCTCTTTCTTCCTGAATGCAAACCCTTGGTAATGAGATGTGCCACACAGAAGGACTTTCTGACCACAGTGACAATGTGGTGGTGGAAGGAGAGGTTGCTGTCAACCTGCGTCCCCAGATCTCCTATAATGCCTTTAGTGTTCAGTGGGGTCCCATCGATGTGGTAATTAGTGGGAACTGAGTTTTTACCACAGGGGATGATGATGCATTTTTTGGCATTAAGCTATGGTGTTGAACCAGTCATTGGTCTCAGTGAGGCCTTTCTGTAGGATGTCTACATCACTTGCGGAGTTAATAATGGTTCCCAGCTTGCAGTTGTTTGCGAACTTGGTCAGCTAGAGTCCCTTTGTGTTGGGCTGGACTTCTGAGCGGTACATGTCGAACAGGAGAGAACCCAGGACTGATCCATGTGGGACTCCACTCATGACTGGTCAGCAGTCTGACTTGGAGTCAGCTACTTTCACACTGTGTGTTCTATCTTTGAGCCAATTTGCAACCCACCTAGTGATGTAAGGATCGATGCCTAGTTTTGTGAGTTTATCAATGATACCTGAGTGGGTAATGGTATCAAAGGCCATGGCCAGATCGAGGTAGGCTGTATGCACTGCCTTACCTTCATTCACAGCCCTGGTGACTGACTCAAAGAAGTCAACCAAGTTAAAGTTAGCTTCCAATTTGGTGATATAAGTTCATCTCTCACAAGTCTGAGTGTTGGGAGGTAAGAGGAGAGGGTTATCTGTGTGCAGAAGGCAGTTGCTGCAGTGCCTCAGAATACTCAAGTGCACCAGGTTAATTGGAGAAAGCACAGGAAACTGCCCTTTAATCATGCCAGAAGGGGTGGTCATAACTAATAAGTACTGGAGATATTTCCTAAGTTACTTCTACTTCACTCTCTGTTTTTTGTTGTTTTTTAGGATTTATTTATTTGTTTTGTTTATTTTACTTAGCATGCACATTTGAACACAGTCACATTTTATGAAAGGTCATCATCAAAGAAATATTCAGCACATGACCAGCATGCATTGATACTAACCAAGCGTCATGTTAAAGGCACAATGCTAAAATATCCATCCTCAGCATGATGTAAAGTAATCCGTGATATTCACACTTTATCTCTATAAATCTTGTGATTTATACACTGCTTTTAAACAAATCTTTCCATTCAGTCCTCTACCTTTGTTGGCTTGCAGGTTAATTATCCAGCATAACTCTCTCTCTCTCTCTCTCCTCTGTCCTTCTAATATAATCTCCCATCCTAGGTCCAAATTCTATCCTCTCGATAACCATAAATGTAAATGAATGTGTATCTCCAATCCGAACTGCATGTCTGGCCAATACATTGTTCTCATCTTCTACCTAATGTGTCTAATGTGTTCTCTAACCATTTCTTAAAGGGTTCTATTCATTTTTCCTACATAGAAAGATGCACACTGCTTACACTGCTTACACTGACCCAGATAAACTATATCTTTAGCATTATAATCTAAGTTGAAAACAAAATGTTTACCTAAAGATGGGTGTACAGAAACACCTTCTGTGTTGACATAACAACACAAGTTGCATGCACAACAGGGAAAGGTACACCTTGATGATAATTCTGTGATTCTTGCACACTTGTCATAGCACAGCAACCTCTTCAGATTCTTGCTATTCTTATATCTATAGTTAGGTTTGTTACCAACCAAAGATTGTATTTTATCAACTGTAGTTAATATATGCCAATTGATTTTTATGGCATGGCGTATCATGCCAATGTCACTGGAACAGAATAAAGAAACTGGTAATATTGTAGTCATGCTCTTATTCCTGACAGTATTTGCACTATTCAATGAAGATGTAACATGAGCCTGTTTAGAAAAATAAGGCTGAGCTGAACTTTCCCTTAGCAATGAAACTGCCGTAAGCATGTCGTATATCTCATATTCATTATACCCTTTCTGCACAAACTCGTCTTTTAAATTACTGATGTCATTGACAAAACCAGCTTGTTCTCTCTTCAACCACAACATCCTAATGCCTTGGTTCTTAACAATGTTTTTTATAATTGAGGGTGCATGCTGTGCTCATACAGCATGCTATTCCTATGATATTCTTTCCTATATAGATTAGTCATGAAATTGCCATTCCGATCCTTAGTTATTGAAACTAAAGATTTTGTTCATTATCTCCATACAAACACTACTTTTACAAAATTCATTGTTAGAAAGTATAGAGTTTTTAGAAAGTCATTTATGAACATGGTGAGCCAGTAACCTTGGACAATAGCCTTCACGTTTGAGAAGTAGATACCAAACAGGAGCAGGCTCAATAGGGGGCCCTGGGGTACTTCGCTGGTAACTAGTCTGCTGAAGGAAGGGGTCTCATTCTCACTTCCTGTTGTCAGAGGTTACAGAGGCTCTATCCCAGCAATCACAACCTGAGATACACTAAATATTCCCCACACATCTATCATATAAGAGTGGGACACTGACTGCCTGCTTCATAACACTCCTCTCCACCCCCATCTCACATCTCACAGAGGATAATTTTTGCTGTTAACACAATACTCAGGACAATAGGGGTAGTTAAGAATCTGAAATCCATGGCCTGTTTACAATACTCATGTGCCCTATCTCCTACAAATCATTTTTATGTTGCAACAAATAAAGTACAGTAGCAGCACACTTCGTAGTATCTTAACAGATCCTCTTGTATACATCTCCCCTAGTCAGCAGTTAGTTGTTCTCAACCCCAAATGGCTGCATCCAAAGCCTTTCGATAAATCAGTTTCTATCCCTAAGGTTCAAACAAATGTTCATAACTCTAGAACCGTAAGTGTTGCTAACGAATTGTAAATAATAAACTGCCAGCACAAACACAGTTTTGCAGTGATCACATTCATTCTATTCTAGATCTTAAAAATGATTTTTCTAAGTCTCAATAGCACTGTAATAATGTTTTGTAAACAATTTACAATATCTGTTTTTGTGGGCTTAATATTTACTACTATTCAGTATTTCAATATGAAGTCAAAGGTATAATGACATATTAATTTTTGGAAGATAGCAATAAGTCAGGCTGGTACGTTGCACTTAGCAATTTTCATTTATCCTCTCTCTTTCTTTCTGCATGTGTGTGTGTGTGCACGCATGTGTGGGTGTGTGTATGCATGTGCATGTGTGTCTCTTTCTCTCTATATATTATATATATATATATATATATATATATATATATATATATATATAGTGAGCTGTAGCAAGGTATTTACATGATTGTCTCATCAGTGAACAAAATGTCGTGTGTGAATATAAAAAGAACAATCTTTTTAGACTTTTAGACTGAATCTAAAAAGATCTAAAAACAAGACAAAAAAAAACAATATATTTTCCAGGGGCAGGCTTCCTTCTGCCACCCATGCCCCCTGCATATTATATATACCAACTCCAAGATTGCACAAAGTGCAAATTCCCAGACTCTGCTGTAACCACAATCTTACATACTAAGCAGCTGAAAGGCTGGAAAACAAGCCTGTAAGAGCATTCACTCTTAAGAGCATTTGCTCTTAAAGACTGCAGATATCTCTCTGTCTCTCTCTCTCTCTCTCTATATATATATATATATAAATATATATGTATAGTCATTTATTTTTTGTTTGCTGACTAGGAAGTTTCTGAGGTCAACATTTGTCTGCCATGTTGAGAACAACCTAGCCAATAAATCACATTGCAAGAAAAAGAAAAAAGAAACTGCAGTAACTCCACAACTAAAAATAAAAAAATACTCCAAAATATGCACTGAAATGAGCCAACTGTTGTTTTTTATTTTTAGCGTACACCAGTTTAATTCACTGCTTTCATCAAACATACTTTGTGATTCATGAAAGTGGTGAATTAAACTGGTGTATGCTAATAAATCACATTTCCTTCCTGAATCAGTGGGTGGCTTTCCAGAACCTCATTATGGCCATCCAAATGACAGTCTCCATAAAGTTGCTGAACTTATGTCACACTGAACCCTTTCCTTCAGTGACTACTGCATTTGTTGTTTTCCTGCATGTCAGTGCCTATCGGTCAGATCCAAAGATATTTTGCTAGCATTACATGGAGGGCTTATTTGCTTAATCTGAAGACTTCCAGCAAAGCTTTTACCCATTGACAGGTGCTATGTTTATCACGATCAAAAGCACAAACCATATTTTGCTTACATTTTGGTGCTGCTGTTTCAGTTTTTGAAGTCTTTAACAGAGTCCATTCAACCCTTATAACCCCAGCTTCCTAGGTCCATGGGAGAACTGTTTCTATTGCTAGGAGCTGAGCTCATTATGCAAAGAAACTCTGCACATTTGGACTTCCAGTGTCAGTCCAATCACCAGTTGAGCCATTTAACCCAATTCTCCAGAAATACTAATCAGTTGACAGCTGAGCACCTTTCCAAACCTGAGGGTTTGGAACATACATCCTTAGGTCTGAGGACATGACTATAAAGTTGACCACTGATCTTTAGCCAAAGATGTCGTATTATGAAGTACACTCATGAACAGCCTTGTGTTCAGACATGGTGTCTATATACATACATATATATATATATATATATATATATATATATATACATATATATATATATATATATATATATTTATATATATATATATATATATATATATATATACACACACACACACACACACACACACACACAATATATATATATATATATATATATATATATATATATATATATATATATATATATATATATATGGAGTTCTTGACCAACACAGCAGTCAAAAAATAATTTGCTACTTCGTTTCATGCCCCTTCAGGTACAGATCAGGTGAGAGAGTCCTCTCGATGCATCCCCTTCAGGAAGAAATTGAGAAATTTATTTCTGCAAGTCACACAGGTATCTGCATCCTCCCCCATGCCTGTGTGACTGGCAGGAATATACTGAATTCACCAAGTAGATCTATATATTCAGTTTGTGGTATCCTAATTATGTTATATGGAAGGCAGAGACAGTATTTCTAGATAGGCAGACTGTGACAGTGGTCCTCATTTTCAAATAGCGAGACAGGAAAGTATGTTCCAGTAATAGAACCACACTCCTTTGGCTTCATGGGAAAGTATATGCCAGGGTACCGGAAAGGACACTGCATCAAATAGGTAAGCCACATGAAGAGCAATGTGTACAATGTGTATTCTATTCTAGCTATGGAAAAATCAACTAGCTCCTTAACCTTGCATGAATATTGGAGAGATCACAAGGGTTTGCCAACACTGTCTATGTATGGTTTGTGGACTTGGAAAATAATTTGATAATGTACCATAAAATGTCTTGTCAAAGCTGCTAGCCCAGCATGGTCATTATTGTGCATCATTTGGTCTCTGTACTTGAAGAGTGATGGTTTTATTGCATTCAGGGTGTTAAGTCAAATTACAAAATAATAAGGAACAAACAGGTCTAGAAAGTATCCAGTTAGAGGATGTGAGTGTTACCAGTTTGTGGATGTGAGTATTGCATCCATATGTCTCAACCTTTTAAAGCAAGAAATCTAGACAAAGCCATAAATGATGGGGGACAAAGGCCCAAAAATAGGGGCACTGTTGAAATATTGCTCTTCCAAAGTTAGAAAGTTGATATTATAATGGGTTTTGCATTAGCATGAATTTTCTGAAGAATATGAAATCTGAAACTCAAATATATATAATTATTTTCTGACTTCAACGCTCAGTGATTTGACAATGATTTGCCAGAAAACCCCAATTTTATGAGAAGCAGACTAAAATGTGAAGCAAAAATTTGGACATTCTGTGAAAATCTGTACAGGTGAGTGGTATGATTGCATCTTTGTTGTCTAAACATGATGCTGTTTTTTTAACATATAATGCCTGAACCTTCCAGTTTGACAAGGGCAGTTCATATAAGTAAGCATAGTAACAACTTGGTGAAAATTAGGACTTTTATATCAGAGATCATGATTTTCTCCCAGATAGGAGTGGATTGCTTTCTTCAGGTGAGGGGAAAGGAACAGCTAAGTTTGTTGGGGTTATGTTCATAAGTGAAGGTGGGAGATAGGGAGACTGACCAGTACTGCATACATTGTACCCGACTATGGTGGTGAAGTAAGAAAAGGATCTTATTGTAAATTCCACATTTTAGCAGTATATCCCCATCCTTACCTATGGACATGAGCTTTGGGGTGTGTCTTAAATTATGACATCATAGCTACAAGCTGCAGAAATAAGGTTTCTCTGTATGGCAGTTAGGCTCTCTCTCCCTAACAGGGTGAATAGCTGGAATGAGGGATGCCCTGAGAATACAATCACTGATCCTGAGTATTGGGAGAAATCAGCTGAAGAGGCTTGGGCACCTTGTGAGAATGCACCCTGGGCACCTCACATTTGATGTGCACTAGCCATGGCCCACTGGTAGCAGACTTTAGGTTGGATTCAGGATTTGGTGGAAATATTATCTCTCTCAGGCACAGACAAGTTGGAGAAGGCCGCAGGGCTTATCCAAGATTTGATGGAGAGATTATATCTCTAAGCTCACCTGGGGGTACTTTGGTATCCACTAGGATTAGGGAAATCTGTTATACCCTGGTCAGTTTGTTAGAATCACAGTCTTTACCTAGACAAGTAGTTGAGAAAATGGATGGATGAATGGACTTTGAAGATCTTGTAGACAAGGCCAAGTCTCATAGGAGGCCAGGAAGAAATGTTCCATACTCTGTTCCCATAAAGTATGATCTGATATTGTTAATCCTCATTCATTCCTTACGCATGGGACCGCGTAACCAGGGTTCCAGGGACTCTTTCCCTGGACAATCATACCAGCGCTCCTGAAGAGCGGCCCAACTCCTTTCCTCTGGAAGTGGTTGGGGGTCGTTTTTCCTTGTACCCTTCTGCCTGGCTAACCATCACCACCGATTCTTGGGTACAAAGGATTATGACCAGAGGTTATCATATCCCCTTTGATATTTGTCCTGTCCCTTCAAAAAACCTTCCCGAAGTTCCGCCCAGTCAAAGGGAAGAAGCAGCACTAGAGATAGAAAAGCTGCTAAGAAAGAGAGTCATCCAAATAGTCCCTCCAGAACAGATAGGATCCGGATTCTACTCAAGACTATTTTTGGTGCCAAAGAAAACCGGGGGCTGGAGACCAGTTTTGGATCTCAGTGTATTGAACAAGTTTGTGAGAGTACAAAAATTCCGGATGGTCACAATACAGTCTATCCTCCCGCTTTTGGAAAAAAATGATTGGATGTGCTCGATAGATCTTCAAGATGCGTACTACCACATAAAAGTGGACAGGCCATCAAGAAGATTTCTGTGCTTCTGTGTGGAAGCCAGTCACTACCAGTTCAGAGTACTGCCCTTCAGACTCTCTACAGACCCCAGAGTGTTCACAAAGTGCATGGCAGTTGTCACAGCTCACTTGCGACTTCAAGGATTCCAGGTGTTTCCATACTTAGATGACTGGCTCATTTCCACCCCCACCAGACATCTACTGGAAAAAGCCCTGGCATACTCTCTCCACACTGCTCAAAGGCTAGGCATAACCATAAACTGGCAGAAATCCAATCTCACCCCATCTCAGTCGACAGAATTCATAGGGGTTATCTTGGACACAAAAAAACTGCAGAGCTGCTATTCCAGAGCACAGAATTTTAAGGCTAAAGCAACAACTAATTCCAATCCTTTCAAAGGAAAAATCCACGGCTCATGGACTTTGAAGATCTTATAGACAAGGCCAAGTCTCATAGGAGACCAGGAAGAAATGTTCCATACTCTGTTCCCATAAAGTATTTTCACGTTCATGCAATAAATATTATGCAGTTTATTTAAAAGCTCCATATAATATAATCCTACATTATATTCAACTTCAAACAAAACATTTAATATAGGTCATTTATCCAAGCCAGAAAAATAACAATGAAGACTACTTATAGTTCATTAAATCTTTGCATAGATGTGCATCTGTGTGATTCCAGTGTTTTGTGAATTGGTCTTTAGAAGTATTTCTGATATGCTTGTTTGGGCTGTCATATTAACTTAGGTCACTTTATGCAATGTTCCATTGATTAGCTGATTATATTCTTTCGTTACAGAAAAAAACTAGTTATTATGGAACAGACTGCTTATTTATTATTAGTTCACGACTAATTTTATCACTCATTTCTGCACTGCTGCTGTTTATTCAAACATTAAGCTGATCATGTGACATTATTGCTTTACTTAGTGTATGCATAACTGTCTTGAACTTGTGGGTGCAATACTTTTTTAGCCTCTTTATTTCTCCTAATTTTCTTGCAGTCTTCAATATCTTTTGAGTGACACATTCATTCAAAGTTATTAGACAAGATAAATATGCACCTGATGCATACAGCTGAACTTTCCAGATTTTCACACAATGTCCAGATGTTTGCTTCATATTTTGGTTTGTAATTCATAAAAAGTTTAGTTTTTCTGGCAAATCCTTGAGGATTGAAGCCACTAAATAATGACATTTCAAATTTCATTTCTTTCAGAAAATGCATGTTAATGCAAAAACTACTGTTTTATCAATTTTTTAAAGTTTTATATGAGCAATATTTCAAATATGTCCCTGAGTTTGGGCCTTTGTCTCCCAATTATTTTTGGCTTCATCCAGATTTCTTGTGCATTGAGATTGAAAGGTATGACAAGATGACTAGACACATTGTGTGGCTGCACTGCCCTGTGACAGCACAACCACAGGGCTCTCACACTGTTCTCCCTTCCAGAAAGGGCATTACAGCATCATCCTGAATTAACCAGAGTCATAGCCATCAGATTCCTAAGCTATCATTGCTGATAGTGTTCTACATCTAGTCTCAGTGATTACTGCTTAATTAACAGTTTGCTCTTTTGATACCCCTTTACAGAACATTTACCATATCTTCTCCTGCTTCCCAGCAAATTAGAAAAAGAAACTCATAATCAAAAATGCACTGTAAATACATCACTATTTGCTGGACTTTTCTAAATGGAAACAATGCAGATTCTACAATTGTCTCACCAAACAAATACAGACTGCATGTAATCAGTGTTACTTTTCATTTGCATGTAATATAATTCTAATATAGTTACTGTGTGCAGTAGCACACAATTGGACCTGACAGCTGTCTCATTTAGTGTGGTGAAAGCATTTAATTCCTACAAGAGAAGGCCTACTCCAGACAGTATTTTCTGTGCTCACTATGCTTACCACTTTCGGTAAGAATGATGTTCCTGTTACCTACCACATCAATAGCAAGACCCTAAGTATGCACTCAGTGGTGAGAGGCTTGGGAACAGAGGTTGACAGCAACTTTACCTTTGATTACCATGTCTCCACAGTGGTAAGAAGGGCATTCTATATTGCTCATCTCATAAATAAGGGCATTTCCTCCAGAAAAAAAAGAATTTATAACCTCCCTGTACTCTTCCTTCATCAGGCCAATAACTAAGTAAAACGCCCCTTTTGGTATGTACCTTTCCATGCACCTGCAGCAATTGGAGAGCCCACAGAGGTTCCTCACAAGGAAAATTCAAGGTCTTCAGCATCTGTCCAATGTGGATCATCTGAAATCACTGTCACTTTATTTTGTTTCATACAGACTACTCAGAGGCGATCTCTGCCTTACATATAAGGTAATCTCTGACCTTGCTTTATTGGAAATGCTGCATATCCGTAAGTCAAATGGTACACAGGTTAGTGGCTCTAAATACCTTAACCTTGTATGTGACATTAATAGAACCCACTAGAGGGACAGATTTGTCTCCCAGAGGTTACCACACCTTTGGAACAGACTCCCACTTCATGTCAAACAGAGCATCTCATTAGCCCTCTTCAGATGCAGTCTGGACGATTGGATGGGTGACTGTAAATTCACCCCAGGGATTCCACCTATGTCCTTCTTGGACAGGGGCAATAGGGGTTGATCATAGAAATAAGGGTAGAACATGGCTAGGCTTGTAAGGGCCCTAGGGCCATTTGCCTAGTAACTTCCTATGATTCTATGATCATATGAAATAGCAATCTGGTTTTAATAGTACATAGGTCATGCACTAAACATATTATACATAAAAGGGGCAAATGCCAGTACATATTAACTTAGTAACATCCACGGAGCTTTCACTGCTGTGCAGTGGGAATCACTTTGCTGGATACCAAGGCCATACATTGTTCCTAATAAATGCATAAACACTGTCAAGGCAATACATCAGAATTCTCACTTGTTTGTCAGGGCTAGTATGGTCATGATAGATATCTTCAAGCATTATCCCTGGTATTAACAAATCTATACACTATTTCAATCCTACTTTAATATTATCACAAACTTTATTACAATGAAGGCAGTGTGTGACATATCTTTAGGCATTATATAGGAACTCGGACAACTGAAAGATCATTACTTATCTATGCAGGCATTTTAGGGTTTATTTACTTTGACTGACCAGGTTAGCCTCACTAAGCGTTCCTATTTTCATGGGAGACCAGAGGTGACATTCACATGGAGTACATGAGATTTGGGCAGGACAGTGGGCAAATTCCTTTACAGTTTTTTTACAAGTTTTACAGCATCTTTGGCATTTACTTTTACTGCAGACAAGGTGCTACTCAGCCTCTCTTGAACTGCCCCTGTAAATGAGATGTACTTACTAGAAACAGATCTGAGCTGGTTTTAAATTTGAGCACTGCAAAACCCAGAACAATCAACAGCACCATCTCCATTTTTACAGCTTTTTTGTGTTACCTAAAATGCTGTATACCTCTGAGACCTGGCAAATACACACATTAAATGATCTGTAGATGTCTTTCATTGTTAATGCCTAGTAACTATCATAACTGAGTCTTGTAAAGGAGTGGTTGTGTATTTGGCTTTTTATAGTTGCTGAAAGGTTATACAGCAGTGATACAGAGAAAAATAAGTGTGTTACGGAACATGAAAGAGAATGAACATTCACTGATTTATTCCAGTCATAAACAGGGATAGAGTATACTAGTACCTTTTCTCAAATTAAGCTCTAACTTTTTCAGTCATGAAAAAAAAATCCTGAAAGTTTTTGGAGAAGTGTGTCAAAGCTATAAAGTAATTGCATTTATGTTTGCTGGCATTTGATTATTTGATGCATATTTCACACTACTTGGGATACCTGGAAAATAAAGTAGGCCAACAAGTTATACTTTGCCAGCATCTATAACTCCCCCTGCTATCACTAGGGAACAGGTCCTTAATGCTCTCTCTAAGGCCAAGAACACTGCATCAATGGGCAGAGACAATATCCCAGGATGCCTTCTGAATAGCATGAAACTTAACCTATCAGGTCCTCATGAATTGCCATTTAACTGTAGTCTCCAAAGAGGCTCCATGCCTCATGAATGGAGAAAGTACAGTTGTGTACACATCATAAATGTAGATGTTTGAGTGTATTCACTGTTGCAGTCATCACATTTTGGTTATCCTGCCAGGGGTAGCCCTCAGTCGGCCCAAATACCAGAGGCTTAGTATTTCTACTTCAGTTGCTGTCGCTCCAGGAATGATGTCAGGTCGTCAGTGGTATAAAATCAGGCAGCTGACACCATTACATCAGTTTTTCTTTCCCTAACTGTCAGGAGCCCCCAAATAGGGAGCAAGGTTATGGTAGAAGACAACCACCAGTAGAAAGTAAATACCAAAAATTCCCTGTAAGGAGAGGGGAAGAGAGAGAGAGAGAGAGAGAGAGAGAGAGAGAGTCAAGGGGGATGGGGGGGGGACACCAGGACTGCAACCGTGAATACACTTGAACATCTACATTCATGGTAAGTGTACACAACTGTACTATGTTCTTCATGTTTCACTGTTGCAGTCATCACATTTGGGTTGATTCCTAAAGCTGTAGAAAAAGGGTAGAGGCAGTCAAGAACAGTGGGGGCTGGCTAGGATGCCCTGCTAGACTGCGGTGGCAAAGCCTGCCCTGAATTTGGAGAAGATAGGCGGGTGGTAATGCTTGGTGAAGGTATGAACAGAAGTTCATGTTGCAGCCTCGAGAATGTCCTTGGTGGGGACCACTCTGAGAAAAGCTGCAGAGGTGGAGGTTGCCCTGGTGGAATGTGTCCTGACCAACTTTGGGGGCGGTTTCCCATGCTGTTTGTAGCAGAAATGGATGCAGTGTGCTATCCATTTGGATATTGTTTGTTTGGATATGGCCTTGCCCTCTGCCCCTGCTATGAAGCTGACTAGCAATTGATCAGTTTTTCTAAAGGATTTAGTCCTATCCAGATAGAATCTGAGCTATCTGTGCACATCTAGAGAGTGCAGAATACTTTCCCCCTTGTTTTGTGGGTTAGGGAAAAAGGTGGGCAAATGAATGGATTGGTTGAGAGCCACACTGGACACTACTTTAGGCATGAAGGATGGGTTAGTTCTGAGGGAAACCCTGTCAGCATGGAAAATGATGAAAGGCTCTACAGCCATGAGTGCCTGTAGCTCTGATACTCTTCTAGCTGAAGTGATGGCCAGAAGCAAGGCTGTCTTTCAAGAGAGGAATTTTAACTCTGCTGAAGCTGCAGGTTCAAAGGGGGGTATGGTGAGCTTTTCCAACACAAGGTTAAGGTCCCAAGCTGGGGTAGGAGCTTTTCTGGGTGACCTTAAGTTGTTAGCCCCGCTTAGGAACTGTTTAATGAGAGGGTGTGAGAAGAGAGGTGGCTTTGTGCTGAAATGAGCAGAGATGGCAGAGGCATGAATTTTAATAGAAGAGAATGATAGACCCCTGTGTAGTAGGTCTGCTAGGTAATCCAGGATGAGAGGAAGGGAGGGCTGTGCCATTCTGGCTCCCTTAGCCTGGATCCAGGTGCAAAACCTTTTCCACTTGTCAGTATAGGATTTTTAGTGATTTGTCAGCATAGGATTTTCTAGTGCTGGGGTGTATGGCCTCACATATAACATCTAGGATTTGTTTGCTTAGGCTGGCAGCTTGAGGAGAGGTCAGGGAATAAACCAGGCTGCCAGGTTGAGTGTCTGTAATTGGGGATGCATGAATTCTCCCTTCCTCTGGGTCAGGAGCGTTAAGATCTGAGGTAGATGCCATGGTGGCAGGGGTGACAGGCTGCATAGCAGTGGGTACCAGTGCTACAGTGGCCAGTCTGGGGCAATCAGGAGTGTCCTCAGCTTTTCCTCCCTTATTTTGAGCAGTAATCTTAAAATGAGTGGTAGAGGGGGAAATGCATAGACCGAGAGATTTACCCACTGAAAGGATAGAACATCCACTTTCCAGTCCTTGCTGTGAGGTTCCCAGTTTCAGAATTTGCTGAGCTGATGATTGGAATGGAAGGCAAAGAGGTCCACCTTCGGGGTGCCCCATTTCTGGGTTACATGGGTGAAGGTTCTGTGATCTAGCTTCCACTTGTGTGGGTCTAGCAGGTTTCTGCTTAGGTTGTCTGCCAGAGCATTTAGGGAGCCTGGCAGGAATTGTGCTAGCATGTGTAGTTGCATGGCTGAAGCCATGTGCCAAAGGGTCATGGTGAGCCTGCAGAGAGGATAAGAGTGAGTCCCTCCCTGCTTGTTGATATACCACATCACTGTGGTGTTGTCTGTTTTGATCAGTAGAGGCCCCGGGGAGAGTAGGGGTCTGAAAGTTGTCAGGGCATGCTGAACAGCTAGCGTCTCTTTTTGGTTGATGTGCAGAAGAATTTGATTTGGGCTCCAATGGCCCTGAATGCACCTGCCATCCAGGTGTGCATCCCAGGCATATTCTGATGCTTCTGTGGTGAGGGTTTGGGCAGCATGGGGTTGTGAGAAGGGAAGTCCCTTGTTGTGGTTGCATGCTGTTGCCCACCAAAGAAAATCTTTCCTTAGACACAGTATCATTGGTATGATATTTTCCAGGTCTTGAGAGTGTTGACACCAAAGGCTTTTTAGGTACCATTGTATTTTCCTCATCTGCAGTCTGGCATATGGAATGAGTAGAATGCAAGAGGCTATGAACCCTACAGCTTGCAGGATTTTCCTTGCGGATAACTGGGTTCTGCTGGCTAGTTAAGAGAAGTAGCCTGTTAGCTAGGCTTGTTTTTCTGGAATAAGGAATGCCATCTGGGATGCTGTGTCCAGGCTTGCTCCTAGGAATACAATTTCTTGTGTGGGAACTAGTTTTGATTTCTTTTCATTGATAGTATACCCCAGGGAGATCAATAGGTCCTTTACAAAGGTCAGGTGCTGTAACAGCTTTTCCTGACTGTCTGCCTGAATCAAGCAGTCATCTAAGTGGGGGTAAATTTGAATATTTCTTTGTCTGCAAAAAGCAATGGCTGGAGCCAGGTATTTTGTGAAAACTCTGGGAGCAGTGGATAAGCCAAAGGGAAGCGCAGAGAACTGAAAGTGCATAGATCCTGCCCTAAAACATATGTATTTTCTGCAAGATTCCCTGATTGGGATATGCAGGTAGGCCTCTTTTAGGTCCAGGGTGGCTAACCAAGCATCTTTGGAAAGCATAGGAAGAAGCTGCTGGAGGGTAAGCATTTTGAATTTTGGTATCACCAGAAAGATGTTTAGAATGGATAGATTGAGGATTCGGTGCCAGGTTCCCTCTTTTCTGGGTACCAGGAAGTGTCTGGAATAGAAACCTTGGCCTATCTGGTCTGCAGGAACATGCTGTATTGCCTTCATGGAGAGCAGGGAAAGGACCTGGCTTCTGCCCACTGGTTTGGAGGAAGATCTGGGAACCCTTTTGGGGTTGGCAGAGTGTGGAAATAAAATATGTATCCCTGGGACACTATGTTGAGGACCCATTGGTCATTGGTAATAGAGGCCCAGTTGCTTGTATTGAAGGAGAGTTTTCCTCCTAGGGGTGAAAGCAGGTGGGCAGAGGTAAGGGGTGGAAGTGTAAAGTCATTGTGAGTTCTTACCATAAGGGGGTGGCTTAGCACTCCCTATTTTTGAAGAGGAAGAACTCCATTGCTTAGATCTCTGCATTCCCTAGGGCTGCTGTCTGGGGGGTCTGCTTCCCCTGGGTCTGGGCTGAGCTGGCCTGGAGGGGGCAGGAAAGGACCAGTGCTTGGAGGGGCAATGTCTACTGAACCTCAGAGGCTGGACTTGTAAAAAGTCTTTATCTGTCTGCATATATTTAGCTTTTTCTTCCATCTTTTTTAAGACCTGTTTTGCCTTGGTGCCAAACACATTGTCTTTGTTAAATGGTGCGTCCAATAATTTGGATTTGACATGGTCTAGTAAGGTCTGTTCCTTAAGCCAAGCATGCCTTCTAAGGACAGAATCAGTGACTGCTGCCCTGCAAGATGCTTCTAGGGTGTCAAAGCCACATTGCAAGGTGTGCATAGTAACTTGGCTTGCAGAATGCATAAGCTCTTGTAATTCTTTATTTTCTGCACAGGAAAGGAAGATATTTTTTGTTTGAGGAGTTCCATGGTATGCTGTTGATATTTCAGCATGTGGAACTGACAATTTAATGCTCTAACAGCAAGAGTAGCAGAGGTGTATACTTTTTTACCCCATCTGTCTAAAGCTCAGATTCCCTGTCTGAGGGGTTGGGATTCTTAGCTGAGCTTGCTTTAATTCCTTTATGTCCTTGAGAGATGACCTCTGGGTCAGCAGTAGGATTTTTGAAAAGAAATTTGTGAGAGTCAGGGACTCTGCAGTACCTGTCAGGTTTCCTGGGAGCAGGAGGAAGGGTGTCAGGAGTCAAACTGGATTCCATAAAAACATCATCCACAACATCCAGGACAGGAGGAATGGCCAAAGGTCTGTGCTGTGGTAAATCTAAGAATTCTCTAAGTCTCTTTTTAGACTGAGGATAGTCTTGACATTCCCATTGGAAATGCTCCCTTAAATTATGAAGGGTTTCGCCAAAAGAAAAATCCCCGGGTGGAGAGGCAGAAGGAATGGATTCCTCTGCAATCCTCATAAGCAGAGAGGGCTTGCATGTCTTCATATTCAGAAGCATCAGAGTCATCAGAATCCTGCTCAGATAAAACTACTGGGGACAAGTCTCTTTTTCTTTTGGAAGGGGTAGCCTGGCTTCCCCTAATAAGCATAATAAGGTCTTCCACCATTTTAAGCATTTGGGATTGAGGCAAGGAAGTATGTGCCTGAGCTTGGGTCATTGGTTTTTTATGTGTAGTCCATACCCTGGGTCTTAGAAACTCGTTAGTTTTAGAAAGAACTGAAAACTCGAAAGAAGTCATTGGTTTGTGTCGAGTATTGGTAGTGCGAAGTACTTCCTTGGAAGCCAGTGCCTGCTCAGCGGCTCTGGACCCATCCAAGGTAGAGACATCCACAGGATCCTTAGTCGAAGAAGAGTCTCACGGCATACCGGACTTGGAAAGGGTCTTGGTAGAGGCCTGGGAATCCACAGAAGCAGGCATCAGGGGTTGCAAAAGCGCCTCACTGAGGACCTGAGAACTGACGACTAGCTTAACGGAAGCATCATCGGCAGTTTTGGACCCATGCAGTCTATCTCTGTCTTTATCCTTATGCTTTTTCAGAAGATCGGTAGTCGGATGGCTTACCCAAGCCACATCAGAATTCGAGGACTGAGAGCGAAAATATTTAGCTACAATAAGGGCCCGACGGATTATAGTTCTGGCATTGAACAAAACACAAAAGCTGCAGCGAGGGACATCTTGGTCTGGGCTTAAACAGGTGACGCAGTAAGAATGGATAGTCTCGGTGTGGTATTTACTTTCCACAGGTGAGACAATTGTTAACTTTTTCTGACATCGGTTACAGCAAGAAAAAAGTATCCCCAATGGGTTACTTAGCTTTAGAAGACTTCAACTTCAGTTCGGAAATGAAAACTCAGGTAGCAGTCGACCGGCACACATGCAAACTGCTTCTCCTTCAGGCTCCTTGGCAAGAAAGACTGATGTAATGTCGTCGGCTGCCTGATTTTATACCACTGACGACTTGACGTCAGTCCTGGAGTGACAGCAACCGACGCAGAAATACTAAGCCTCTGGTATTCGGGACGGCTGAGGGCTACCCCTGGCAGGATAACCCAAATGTGATGACTGCAACAGTGAAACACAAAGAACATCAGCAACAGTCATCCCTCTCAACAAAGGTGGGCCATCTACAGACCCTGGAAACTACAGACCCATAAGTCTCACTAGTCTCATATGCAAAACCATGGAAAGAATTATCATTGAATTTATCAGTAATGACATAGTAAGCCTCCAGGCACTGGACCCAATCCAATTTGGTTTCATCAAGGGCAGATCATGCCTACTCAGCCTGGTGGACTTCTTTGAGAAGGTCACCAAAGCAATGGATGAGGGCAAAATGGGTCACACTGCCTACCTTTACCAGGCTAAGGCATTTGACATAATACCCCACTTGGGCATTGTTGACAAACTTAAGTGATTAGGTACAAACCCTTATGTCACCTGGTGGATAGCCAGCTGGCTCACACACAGGACCCAGTAAGTTAGAATTGGAGAGGTCACCTCTACAAAGAGGCTAGTCATGAGCAGAGGATCCTTAGTCGAAGAAGAGTCTCATGAATGAGTCCTGGGACCGCTCCTTTTTGGCAGTTCCTTCTCTGAAGTCAAGGCCAATATCAATGGCCTCTCGCTGACTAAACTTGCAAATGATTGCAAATTAGGAGCTGTCATTGAATCCCACACTGACACTAATGTTCTCCAGGAAGGGCTGAGACAGGCAAACAACTGGTGTCAGAGCCATGGACTTGAACTAAATGCCACAAAATGCATAATAGTATCCTTTGGGAAGTCATCCACCCCTGGTAACTATGACATTGATAACACATCGCTAAGAGTTGACCCAGTAGTCGGGGACTTGAGGACACGCATAGACAGTATTCTAGCCTTTGACCATCATGTGTATACAGTAGTGAGGAAATCATTCTATGTTGCACAACTTATAAACAAAGGTATGGCATCTAGGTCCAAGGAAGTCATTGTTCCACTGCTATTTGGCATTCATCACACCTATCACTTAGTACATTGCCCCCTTTGGGATGTACCTAACTAGGCATAGCCAACAATTGGAATGTCCACAGAGGTTCCTCACTAAAAGAATATAGGGCATAAGTAACATGCCTTCTGCAGACCGCCTCAAGGCCCTATCCCTGTTTTCTGTCTCCTACAGGCTGTTGAGGGGAGATCTATGCCTGGCATACACTGCATTGTCAGACTCCATACAGATGGACCTCCTGCATATCTGCAAAGCAAACAGCACCAGACGTACCCATTCTAAAGACTTAAACCTTGCCTGTGATATAAATAGGACCTGCGGGAGTGACAGGCATGTATTCCAGAAACTATCCCATCTCGGGACAGGCTCCCTATCCATGTAAAGCAGAGTTCCTCCCTAACTCAATTCAAGTGTAACTTGGACAATTGAATGGGGAACAGGAAATTCATCCCTGGTTTGACACCTATGTCTCTAATGGACACATGCAGCCAGTAAATGGTTCATCTCCCAAGCCCTTGCTTGTAAATGTTTCATCTCCAAAGCCACTGCTTACACTTATGAAATGTACCAGAACTTGTCAGAGATTTGGGATACATGGCTAGGCTTAAAAAATGCCGTTGTGGTTGTTAGCTTAGTAAACACCTATGAACCTATGATATTATTTTGTTCCCTTTAAAGAGAGATAGTTGTAATCACTCTGAAAAAAAATCATCCCTGTTAATCTGAATCAAAATATGCATTTTCTAAAAAAAAGAAGAAAAAACTGTAATCGAGGAATCAAGCTTCATTCCAGGATCAGGGTACCTTTCCTCCACACATAACCAAGCTTATTGTACAGTCAGTATAGGAGAGATGGTTTGAAGTGGTCCCTAAAGCTGTTCTTAAACATTAAAATATGATGCTGCAGATAATATATTGAAGGAAAATGTGAACTACCAAATATAGTCATTAAAGCTAAGTAAGGTATTCATTGGATCTAACTGCATGCTCTCTGGCATGCTCCCACAGCTGTAAATGGTAGGAAAATGAGGGAGTTAATGGATGTTGTGGATAATTTCACTGAACATCTGAGGGAGTGAATAGATGTCATTCTTTGTAATTTAATAAAACATCTGAGGAAGTTAATAGGTGCCTTTCATTCTCTCTTTTATTCTGTCGTCAGCATGTCCATGTAATTAATGTGTTATCAAGTGAGGTTGTGTATGCTATTGCATGTTCACTAAAACATATGTGTTAAAGCATTAAAACACTTCTGGAGGGAAAGCAGCACAATAGATTTCTCCTTGAGGATATACCTTAATAAAATCAAATAATATTTCATTAGGTTTGCAGACGAGTACTGGTGGTTTTTCATACTTGTATATCCTGTATCTTCTGTACCTTCTGCTGAAACAGGTGGACTGTTATGTCAAAGCAAACAAGTCCTTTTTCAGGGTGCTATCTTGAAATAAGATATTAATCATTTGTGCTTTTGGGGTGTGGTGGTGTTGAAATCTTGGTGAAATCATGGTAAATGTAGATTAATTGTTACTGGAGAGGGTTTAGTTAAAGCCCAAAAACAAACAGAAGTGCTTGAGTAACAAGAAATAAATCTTAGAGAAGATGAGGGGAAAAGATAGGATGAGAAAGGAGAGTTGACTATAGGAAGAATGACTCTGAGGAAAGGGAGGTCTCTAAATATGGATACAAATATAATAAAAAAAATATTTTTTTTATCATTAAGAAACTATATGGAAGTTTTAAAGTTGAAAATGGAAGAAAATGGACAGAGAGAGACAAAGAATGTGTTGCTTGGGGTTGGAAGTTGTCATAATGATTAAGGTGTTTAACTTACAGACACAAAGTGCCAGGTTTGATTGTCATATAGGGTAAATGGCCAGGTTTAAAATGGCTCACAAGGGCAGTTAATAGCATAGTACTAATATATGAACCTAAGGAGTTCTAAGCAGAAAGACTGGACTCCTTTGAAGTATATTTTAAGAACTGGAGTCTAGATGACTAAGAAGGAACATCATATTTGTGGATACTCTTCCTTAAATAATAAATACAGAGCTGCAACAGTTTTGTGGAAAAAATAAACTATTAATACTCTGGCTGTCTAATGTACTCAATAAAGCAGCTGAAAGAATATACAAAGGGGGCAAACTAAGTAATAAAATGGGGCACCTTTACCATGGGCTAGGCTGTTTCTAGTGCTTCTGCTCACAAGAATGGCTATTAAAAAACAGACAAAAAGTACAGTCTTAAAGAATTAAAATCTTAAAGGACTATTCCTCAGACTTACATAAAAATATGGGAGGCAGCTGGAGTTTAGTGCTACTCATATCAATATGAGAATGATCCTTATCATGAGTCTTATGGCAACAATTATTTTATTATAGCACAAAGATAATATGAAAATAAAAAAATAAGCTGTCAGTCTAACACATACAATTAAGGCTACAGTCTGCTAATGAATTTCATTTATTCTGTAGTCCTGGGTCTAAGTTTTTTAATGGATTTTTCAAATCGCGTTATGCTAAGTAAAACACCTATATCAGACAAAGCTTATGGGTCATCACAGAAAATAAATCATTGTTACAAGTGGGCTTATGTGCTTAAAACATTAACAAAATAGAGATGATGACAATAATAGGAATTAAAGCTAATAGTCCTTCTCAGGGGTGATAAGTATTGTTAAGGTGTTTCATATGAGAAGGCATTATAAACTGCTGAAGAAGAAGAATGTTGTATAATATACTTCTGTTAGCTACTGTTAATGGGGTGAATAAAGATTAGTGCCCCTCTGGCAGCTAATGATTATTTATCTATATTTCACGGCACCATGATTCTTCAGATTTGCTAGAGCTTTTGTCAACAAAAAGGAATGTTTGGGCAGGAAAGCAGGGAGTAATATATTGCATGAATATAGTCTATTAATGAAGTCATTCTAATATCATACTAATTTGAAAGATAAAAGGCACATTCTTCCTTATTGCAAAATTGCTTTTTCCTATATTTTGCCTGGTGTTACCTAGAAACAGGATGATAAAGAAAAATGGTTGTCCTTTGCATATTGTGTAATGTATTTATTTTATTTCTCATGTTATGCTGTAGTTCACAGGTACTTTTTGCCAGTCTTACCTTGTTGTTCTTTTGGTATTTGCTAGCAACTGTGTACATATTCATCTTACTTTAAGGGGTCATCATCAGTGGTTTTAAATATCTGGTACAGCCATTATGTAGGCACTTGAAAGGTTCTTCATACATATACATACAATAGTCAACCCCTCCCTGGTCAGATCCGACCATAAACTAATCACCATGGAAATCCACATCTCACCCCCCCCCCCCCGCAAAGGTAACCATCTTGAAAAACTTCTCCAAAGCTGATTTTAGACTCCTAAAAACAGAGGTGGCTAAATTCACAGCACACATGCCAATGGAAAATAATCGCATGACTGCCGAATCATACACCAATGCACTGTACGAACATGTACATGAATGCATGGAACTAGCTATACCCAACAGAACCAAGACGCTCTCCTTCAAAAAAAGGAAGTCAATCTGGTGGTCCCCTGCCATTAATAAACTCTACTACAGAAGATAGAAACTTTTGCAGAAAAAGGTGAAGTCCCAAGACTGGAAAAACTCCTTATTAGCCTCAACAAAAAGTTGAGATCCCTCATCAAATCCTCTAAAGCCAGCTATGAAAGCAGAATTGGGGCAGACACTAAAAACCGTCACAAAGCCTTCTATAGCTATATCAAGAACCTCCATGGCAATACCCAGATTTGCTCTGAGATACTGCACAATGGAACCTCCTAAACTCAGCCAACAGATATTGCCAATATACTGACCGACAGATTCAGTGCCAACTTTACCACTCTCTCCCCCCTAAAGGACCAGGCACCCAGCATTACTACAGCACAGGTTAAAGCTGCCTTGTCCAAGGCCAGGAATACAGCTTCCATGGGACCCAATAATATCCCTGGCTGTGTTCTACATGAACTACAAAGTGAACTAGCACCACATCTGTGTGCCCTGTTCAGTCACATTCTCACCTCAAGCTTTGTCCCTACTGACTGGAGCAGGGCTACAGTCATTCCTCTCCATAAAGGGAGAATGACTACAGACCCTGGGAATTATCACCCCATTAGCTTGATGAGTCTGATATTTAAAGCTATGGAGCGCATAATCATGGACCTGATTAACAAATATATAGGAAATCTCCAAACTCTAGACCCCACACAATTTGGCTTTGTAAAAGGGAGATCATGCCTGCACAACCTGGTTGACTTCTTTGAGTCAGTCAGCAAGGATGTGGATGAAGGTAAGGCAGTGCATACAGCCTACCTCGATCTGGCCAAGGCCTTTGATACCATTCCTCACTCGGGAATTATTGATAAACTCACCAAACTAGGCATCAGCCACTATATCACTAGGTGAGTTGCAAATTGGCTCACAGATTGAACACACAGTGTGAAAGTAGCGGACTCCAAGTCAGACTGCCGACCAGTCACAAGTGGAGTCCCACAGGGATCAGTCCTGGGTCCTCTCCTGTTCAGCATCTAGTTCTCAGAAGTCCAGGTCAACACAAAGGGACCCTGGCTGACCAAGTTCACAGACGACTGCAAGCTGGGAACCATTATTAACTCCCCAAGTGATGCCGACATTCTACAGAAAGGCCTCACTGAGACCAATGACTGGTGTCGAAACCATGGCCTTAAGCTTAATGTCAAAAAAATGTGTCGCCATCCCCTTTGGTAAAAACTCAGTTCCCACTAATTACCACATCAACGGGAGTCCACTGAACACTGAAGGCATTATAAGAGATCTGGGGCCGAAGGTGGACAGCAACCTCTCCTTCAACCACCAAATTTCCACTGTGGTCAGAAAGTTCTTCTATGTGGCACATCTCATTACCAAGGGTTTTGCTAGCAGTTAGAAAGAGGTCATCATCTCTCTCTACTCTTCTCTCATTAGACCAGTCATCGAGTATAATGCCTCATTTGGCATGTACCTCACTAGACGCATGCAACAGCTGGAGAGGTCACAGAAGTGCCTCACAAAGAGGATCCTAGGCCTTAAACATATGTCCTACATGGACAGACTCAAAAAACTCCAGCTTTTCTCAGTTTCATACCGTCTGTTAAGAGGCAATCTCTGCTTGATCTACAAAGCTATGTCAGACCCAGCCCTGTTAGAAATGTTACACCTAAAGAAATACCAATCCCTCCGCACCACATGTTCCAGAGACCTCAGCCTCATTACCACAATCAACAGAACATGCTGGAGGGACAGGTTTTTAACCCAGAGACTGCCCATGCTCTGGAACAGACTATTCATGCATGCCAAGCAGAACACCTCACTGGCCCTCTTCAAGAGAAATCTTGATGAGTGGATCGGTAATAGAAAGTTCACCTCGGGGATCACTCCAGTGGTTCTACTTGATAGAGGCACTGAGAACTAATGTCGGGCAGCATGATGCCAGGGCACTTCTATGGGCTAGGCTTGTAAAGGCTCCAGGGCCATTAGCCTAGTACACACCTATGAACCTATGAACATAGATAATATTTTGGAGGTACTGTACATATATATCCATTCCAGCTGATCCCTCACTTGATGTCTTAGAGATGATGAAAAAGTGGAAGGATTGTTTTCTACACAGTTGTTAGTCACAGTATACATGACATCTGATAATACCTATCAGATCATGCCTCTATGGAATTGATCCTGGTCTGATCAATGTATGATCTGGAACAATGGGAAAAAAAACTGTCTTTATCTGAGGGCATGTCTGCTCTCATGATGGGGAGCTAGCCAAGTCTCCTCAAGATAAATACTTTAGAGATTTCTGAGGTTATGAAGTAACCTTCCAAAATGGCTAACTATAAGCAGGGACACTAATTTCCATTTTTCCAGATACAAAATACAGGTAAATCTCAAATTTGTAGAGTCCCTGTTTTGGAAAAATGCAGGATTTTCATGGAATTTCACATTTTAGGCCAGAATACTAATTTACTGCAACTTCTGTTTCTTTCATATTTACCTTTTTATTGATACAGCCAGCTTACATCATTAACTGTCATATACCTAAACTTTGTTTTAATTTTGTACATATATAGATAGATATAGATATAGATATAGATATAGATATAGATATAGATAGAGATATAGACAGAGATATACATATAGATATATTAGTAGTTTAATAGTTTACTAATAAATTAGTAATTTAATAAAACTTTCCCTACATGTTAGACTGATTCCTGACACTATTTGTTTCAAAAAAGCACTGAAAGGCACTATATTAAACTCCTGGACCTGCTCATGTACTGACCCAACCTAATCTACCTCCTCTCTACCCCATACCTGATTTTCTTTTTAGACCTTCCACCTATGTTCCACAAAATAGGTCACATGACTTTCTCCTCAAATTCTGATATTTTGTCATTCTATGTTGACCATGTTGACATAACGTCACACTATTTTCATTCATATGTAACTATTTACTCTTATGTTTTATCAGAATCCTTCAAAATGTTTAATGATCCCTACATTCTGCTATAAATGTATAAATAATTGTATTGTAATTCGTATTGATAATAATTGATTTGTAACCTATGGTATTCCTCTGTCTATATCATGTATGTATAATTATGGAGCTTTTCTCCTCTAGTCTCTGCTGAAAAAGGCCATCCGCCCAGTCAGACTAACTTGGTCGACAAATCTCAAAATAAATAAATAAATAATAGTAGTTTTACTATTCAGGATTTATTTTTAGAAAGGAGCTCATGTGATGTTAAGTGCTGAACCAGTACATTTCACACTTTTGTTATATCGTCGTCAAAGAGATATAGCTTTTATCTGAGCATTTCCCTTTCTATGTTTCTCCATTTATTAGTACATATGACAGAGAATCTTCACTCCTGGATGAGTCACTACTTGTAGTTGTTCTATGCCAACAAGTAAGAGATCAGGAAGACAAAACAGTTATTAATCTTCTTTGCTCTAGGCAGAGATAATGCTTTATCATTAAGATAGGACATTATATTTTGCCAGACAAAGCTCATCCAGTCCTTGACCACTTCGCTAAATGACACTTAGCTCTATGGTGTAGCCACTTGTATAGCTTTTTTGAAAAGTATGCCTACTGTTGACATAAGTGCCATGATCATCTAATCTTTGTTGCACACCTATATCATGCAATACAGTACAAACATCTACTCCAGTGGAGAGTATCCCTTTACAAGGCAAACCTGTAGGTTATTTTGTCTTGAATTCCTTATGTTTCCAATTATATTTCTGCTGCATATTTAAGTGTTTTGACATACAGCTTAGGATGAAAGCCAAAGAGTTTGTTCTCTGGCAGAGGGATCTTCAAAAAAAGATTTATTAGACATGTGAGCACTCACCATATCAGATGGTCTGTAACAGCACCCTTTACAGAGGTCAGTTTTCCTATCCTTCTTCCTCTGTCTTTCCTGGCTGATCTTTAATATCAAAGTAATCATTGAAAGTTCAAAGCTACTCAGTTTTGCAACCATTACACCTTGTCAGTTCCCACCCTAGACTGTACCTTCCCTCTCAAGGAGGTCTAGGCCAGCCAAGACCAGAGTGAATTCATGAATACACAGTTAATTATCCAGGTCATATCTGAAGGAAGATAGTGTGTCACACTGCTTTATCTGCAAGGGTAGTCTATTCTTGAAGTGAGGGAGATACTGAACTATCTGTCTCTCTACCCCATTTTATTGATCCGCCGAAGCAGACTTAGATCCCTTTTCCTGATGGTCTTTATGAAGGTATAAGAGATTCTGGACTATTGGAGTCGTGACTGCTCAGAGGGCAATGCATAAATCTCCTCTGAGGACCCTATAAGACACACAAAAGAGAAAGAGTGTTTCCAGACTTTTCTGGTAGCACTGGAATTTTAAACATTTAATCCCCTTTGTTAGGAACTTCTGGGGTCTTTCCAACTGTATGACATGTCTGGTGAGGTACATCTCAAAGGGGTATTGATTTCTATAATTGGTCTGATCAGTGCTGATTACAAGGGGACAAGAACATCTTTAGACCTGTATAATATTCCTTTGATGATCAGCTGTGTCAAGCAGAAGGATTTCCTAACAACTGTTGTTACATACTGGTCAAAGGAGAGTGAACTATCATCTCCGGGTTCCCAGGTCACTATCTACATTTTCATTAAAGTGGGCTGTTGTTAGTGTATATGCTGGGTGTGGAGGGAAGGGGTTGTCAGGCAAATACAATAATGTTGAGTTTTTTTAGCATTAAATTTAAGTGCATTTCAGTATATCAGGCACTTATAAATGCAAGTACCCATTGAAAACAGGAGGATTTAGCAATGACTCCAGTTTGTTATTTTAGTTTATAAGACAGAGACATACATTTCCAACAAAAGTGGTCCCAGCACTAAACTCTGTGGAACACAGCTGCTCAATTTCATGTTTTCTGATGTTCCTCCTGCCACCTGCACAGTGTGGGTTCTGTCTTTATCCAATTTGCTATCCATCTTACCATCCATCTTTTTAATGCATTTAGTTTATTAATTATATTAGCATGTGCTATGGTTCCAAATGCCTTGGCCAGATCAAAATAAGCTGTGGGTACAGTGTGGCCACTATCAAAAGCATGTGTCACCTTCTCAAACATGTTAACTGGGTTCATCAGACAATATGTATATTTTACAAAACTAAGTTGTTGTGGATCTAGTCTGATGAGATTTTTAATGTCTTTGTTAATCAAGTCTGTTATAATTTGTTCCATGGCCTACGGAATGAGACTTGTCAGGCTCATGGGCCTATAGTTTCTGACATAGGTAGTAGGGCTACCTTTATGAAGTGGCATCAACAGTGCTGTACCTCATACTTCTGGGATTGAGCCTGCAGCCAGACTCGGGTTAAAGACCTGGTGTAGAGGTTCCTCCAGGGTGTGTTTGGTACTATTTATCAGACAGCCAGGTAAGTTTTCTGGTCCAGTGAAGGAAGTGTTCTTAGTCTTGGGCAGCACTTTCAGTGCAAGTCCTTTAGTGATGATATGGGGTTTAACAGCTACAAGGGTTGTAGAGTTTTTTATAGTCACCTCAGGAGTGAAATTTGCACTAATTTCATTTGCTAGGATATTGACAATGTCCACCAGGTCTGAGTAGGTTTTGTCATTTAGTATGAGTTATGTACACTGTTGAGTATTGTTTCTTAGTTTTGTAGCATAACTATGGAAGAATTTGTAATTAACCTTGGCTTCAGATGACTACCTGAGTTTATGGGCTATCTTAGTAGGCATAACTGTATTTTTAAAATTCCTAATCAAATGTGTAATATTTTTCTTGACTTGTAGGTCTTTAGATCTGCTGTATACTCTAATATTTTTCCCCATTTATTGTAGATTTTATTTATTTCAGTGGATCACCATGATTGATTTACCTTTTAAATTCCCTTTTATATTTGGATCTGGATGTGACTGCCAATTCTCTATATATATGTAGGTGGGTGTGGAACTCTGTCTACTGAGGCAATGTTTAGGGTGATATAGTTTCAAGTGAATTTCAAGAGTTCATCATAGAATTTGAGGAGATTTGCTTGCTAGAAGTTCTTGAATTCCAATATATTGGTTTCAGCGATTTAGATAGTTTGAGGCAAAAGTTGCCATCTTATGGTATGATTTAATCAGAGAAGGAACTACTAGGGATGTAGTGCATGATGACTATGTCAAGAATATGTTGTCCTCCAGCTGGGTTAATAACAATCTGCTCTATTGATTTTTTACTTAGTAGGTCTAAAAGAATCTGAACATACCCACCATTGGTAGTTTAGGTACTCCAGTCAACTGATGGGTAGTTAAAGCCTCCTAGAATGATAGATTTGTTATTTATGGATCTTGTTTATGGGGGTTCATCCATGATACTTGGGAACCTGACTTTAACTTCCAGGGTTATGCAAGGGATCTTATAAGAGGCAATAAGTTCGATTTGTGGGTTTTGGGGACTCTGTCCAAATGTGATATGGTCTGTGACAAATATGGATATGACACCAGAGTTGCCAGTGAGTCTGAGGCAAAGTATGCACTAAAGCCTTGTGTAGAAGGAGTACTTTCTGGGCATTTAAACCAGATTTCAGTGATTACACATATTTGGATGCCTTCCAGCTGCAGGAGTGGCTGAAGGTTGGACAGATTGTTATTTAGACTTCTGGCATTGAGCAAAGCAACCATAATTTGGTCCTATTTTAATATGATATATGTGTTACATTGGAATGTTCACTGACCTAAATGGCACTAAGGGGCAGCAAAGACTTTAGCCAATATACAGAAGCCTTTTAATTAGAAGTGCAGACCATCTTTTGCAAACCAAGTAGGACTTCAAGCATCTTGTTCCATGTTGACACATTCTGAAGCCCTTAGAGTGACACTAATTAGCCAGTTTTTACTGGAATGTTCCAGTAAGTAAACCCAAATATTTACAGTTTTATGCACATTTTCTTTACAGCATTTTGCTCTAGGTGAAAGCATGGTAAAGCAGAGGCATGATTGGAATTATTAGGATATTCACATCCCTTAAAATCTAGCCTAAGAATGTCATATAGCTACCAAAGAAGGCATACTAGTATGAGCACGGGGATGGAAGGTTTTCAGAAGACCTCCATCGCAGGAATAGCAGAGATGTATTTATATGGTAAACTAGTTGTAGTAGAACACTTAGAAATTAGTTTTTAAAGGAAGAGTACACATAGCTGCTACTTCATTTTCAAACAGTGAGCCTGTTCATATTTTACAAATGCACATTGTTAAGAGCATTTATTACTGTACAACACTAAACATATAATTAAAAAGCAAAGCACAGTTGCTAATAAAGGACAATTGATTTAGTTCATCATTCTATCACTTAAACCCACATTTAGATTTGATTTTAATGGCTGGTAATATTTAACTATATCACCTCATAAAGATAGTCTAATTTTGGAAGGGACTAGACAAGATTATGACTATATTTGGAAGACCCATTCTACATAGCTATTTCTTAGTTAAAAAAGAACATCTGGATTTATATTTCTCAGTTTTAGTTTAACTACATGATAACCCACATGAAGTGTAATTCATTTTATAGGACCTTCATCTCTATCATCAATGGAGATCTATATCTGGACTCATTTAGCATTAAGGCATCTTCTGATAGAAAATGTTACTTTGACAGGTCCCTCTTAATTTCTTGGACCTGATACATTTTCTGATAACAAAAGGAAAACTCCAAATAGCCCGGTATTGGAAGAAACTCAAAACCAACCAATCGAGGCAACCAGTAAGTCAGTCGTCCAGCCCAGAGCTCATTTCTTAACTTTAATATGAACTTTTGAACTTAAAACTTAAAATAAAAACAAACAATTATATAGCCACCCAAAGTTAAGTGCTTTTGTCTTTAAATACAGACATCATCAGAACCGTGAATGGCCAATTACTTTACTTCATAAAAATACTGAATTAAATTGACACACACCTTAATCAAACCAATAAACTACTAATATTTGTAACAGCGCCAGAAAGTTAGTTTTTGTAACTCAAAACTACATCCAATAATACAAGAAAATTTGTAAAAAAATCCTATAATTCCACACACTATCTTATAACAAGTTGCAGAACTTTGTGGGTTTGTGGCAATTTCTTCAATCTCTTCAAAAAAATCATTCAATTTCTACAATGCATAAGAATTAATTTAGTGTTAAAATGCATAAATTGTATTATCATTCCAGAGTCTGAGACAAATTTGTCTTAAATAGACTCTATTGTATAGTTAATCAACTACAAGTATCCCAATTCTAGACTATATTATACAAAGTTTGTGATCTTTCATGTTGTTTATGTAACCCCAACAAACCTTACTATATATTTTTTCTAATTATGATGTAAATGGATTTTTTATAATAATGCAGATATTGTTAATATTGTCTGGTATGTTGAGGCAATAGGTCTCTTGTGTGATATTCTGAGTGGTAGACTAAATATTTTTAAATATAGTCTCTCAGACATAAGATGGGCACAAGCTTACCATGGTATATTTGAGGGATATAATGTCTCAAGACACACATCTTTCATTCAAATACTTTTACCTTAAGATAAATATTTATGTTACAATTATATAGTTAAGTTTGCAAGAAAGTTCTATATAGGCTTTTCACCATTACAGTGAATTTCCTATTTAAATATTATTAAGAGGTGTCAAGCCTATTTTAGATTTTTGAGTGACATTTGTATGATTTGGGAGGGGACACCTGCACCATACAACATCTGATGAATGAACGGATAATTGCACGGAATTTTTGAAGTTTACTTATAATTGGGCAATTAACTCAGTCAATTATCTGGACATCACTATACTAAAAGATTTTGAACAAATGTGTGGCAGTCTCATATTTTAAGGAAACCCACTTACAACAATACTTTATTATACTATACAAGCTGTCAACCATTTCATACAAAATGGGAGCTGGTTAAAAAAGCAGTTAGTTAGGATATCAAAATTAACAGCAGATGATAGTGCCTTTCAAGATGAGACTGAGGAGTTTAAAATGATTCTACTTAAGAGGGTTACCTAGATAGTTTAGTGGATGAATGTGCAGACGACATTGCGGTGGGAAAACAAACAATAAACCCTCCTCTTTTTTCAAACAGGGTAATGATAATGCTGTTACCATCCACAGGTTAATGAGTATTTTAGACGTTTTCGTAGATCTTGTCTGGTTAGTTATAGTATTGATTTGGAAACACTTCACAGAATGGAAAATTTGTTGTGTCAAACTTTTTTTACACTGGCAGACATGACTGAAACTAATTTGATCACTTCTGCTGGTGTTAAGTCCATTCAAGATTGTGAACAGTCAGAATAGGGGAATTTACCCTTTCCCTACTGTAGAGCGGTCTTGGAATTGATATATATAATTAGCAGGAGTGTAAGGGGTGCACTCCCCACATGGAAGGGTTCAGAGTGCTTGCTCCCCCCCACACACACACACAAAACAATGTTTTGGCTTTCAGTTTTTCAGGATTAAGGTTTAGACATTTGAGATTTGTGTACTGTGATATTCTGAAGTATATCTGTTGATTGACACATAATTAAGGGGATTATGAAGAAACATTGTAATAAGTTTTTCCACTATGGTGTATCAGCAGAATATATTGGAAAATGTGGAACAAGATGAAAGATGAGGCAATATGAAAAATAAATTAAAGCAAAGAGAACTTACTTGGTAGCTTGGAACTGATGTTGGGAACCCCCTGGCTTGAATAACGTGATTAGTAGTTGTATTTTAAGGGTGAGATCTATGAATTTCTGTATATGTTTAGTGTGTATACCATTGTCAATTGCTTTTTTATTTTCAACACATTTTTATATTGTAAAACTGACTATACTAGTTATGCTTTTTTGAAGTATAGTATGCCTTTCATTTTTTAGTGCTTGATTGTTTACATTGTCTTTTGAAGGGAGTAGCTTTATTTAAATGTTTCTATGAGCTGTAATAGCTACATTCTGATGAAGTCCATAAAATAATGATAAATGCATTTTACATTTGTAACTGCGGTGGTGGTGCTACGGTAGTGTTGTCGCCTCACAGTAAGACGTTGTCCTGTTCGATTCTCAGCTAAAGTGTCTTCTGTGTGGAGACATGCATGAATGGGCATACCTTCGTTGAAGGTTGTGCATCAGGGGTGGCAACTCAGCAAGTAAAAATCTACTGCCAATCATTAGCAGACTGGAGTTCCGCTGTGGCGACCCCTAACCAGGAAAAGCCGAAAAATACAACATTACATTTTTATTTCTTTTCTAAGTGGTGACTGGTCAACTTTTTTGGTTGGTTATTTAAAGTTGTTGTTTGTCTGTCGGCTTTTCCTGGTAAGGGGTTGCCACAGCGGAACTCCGATCCGCTAATGATTGGCAGTAGATTTTTACAAAACGCTGAGGTGCCAGTTTGATGCTCAACCTTCAATGAAGGCACGCCCATTTACGCACACATGTCTTTCAAACGCTACCCAACCATGGGGAGGAATTGCAGACTCCACACAGAAGGCACTCCCAAGCCTAGCTGAGAATCGAATGGCAGAACCTCTTGCTGTGTGGTAACAACGCTACCGCTGTACCACCGTGGCATCATTGGTTGGTTATTTAAAGTACAAGTTTTAGAACATGGTTTATCATTGGTTGGTTATTTAATGTACAAGTTTTAAAACATGGTTTATCTGCAAGAGAGTTATTTTTGTGGTTTACTTTACAGAAACTGGTAGAGTGCCTCTGGTATGTTTTGCTTAGTTATTTATGATAGATAAAAAAGTATCAACATAAAGATAAAAGATGAGAAAGTATATCCGATGGACTGGTATATATTGATAAGGGGTTATTAGTGTGGTAAAAAAATAACATGGGCTAATGTACACTGTCCACCTAAGAAAACAGTACGAGAAATATTAGGTAAAATAATTGGCTTCCATTGAGGCTTATTATTAATAGGACTGGATTGAAATACACTTTGTAGCATGGCTCTGTGGGATCGTGGTGTTAAACATTAACAAGAGAGGCAAATATTTAATATGTATCTAAGGATGTTTGGCTTAAGGGACATCCAGCAGAGTAGCCAAAAGCAAAAGGAATTCACAAATTATGCCTGGAGGGATAGGAACTGAGCAAGGCTACACAGGTTCTATCCATCAACAGAGCATGGGCAATGGATGCGACAGATCAGCACCTAGCCACTTTTCCTGTTGGATCATGCTCCGGTTATGTCACAAGTGCAGTCTCTCACTTGCACGTCATTGGCATTACCTGACACATCTTTTAAAGAGTGAGAAATTATAAAACTGGCTTTGGGGTGTTTTACTGTCAGAGCTTTCACATACTGAGAACAAGGAAGTGTAGGGAATACAAGACAGGGAAACCTTTAGAATTGTTTTTAAGAAGGATTGGACTGAATGAAAGACAAGTTATAGTCGACATCGAAAGCTAGATAGGATTAAAGATTTAGAAAGGAAACAAGGAGAGATGACAGCATGAAAATGAACTCTGGTGGATAACAAAAGCACAAACAGAAGAACATCTAATAGCCACTAATAAATGCAGAAAAACTGCTTTAAAGCAAACCTTTTTGATACTAATTCACAAAACACTAAAATGAGGACACAAAGGCTAAGAATATATAAAGTACAAAATTTATCCAAAATCAGAGACCCCCAAATTAGGAGATTGGAAACAGCACCAGGTAAGATTCTGAAGATAGGAAGCATTTCATACATTTATATTCAAAGGATAGAGAAGAGCATGACTGGAGAGCAGACATGGAAAGCTTTTACAGAGGACTGGGGATTATGCAAACAGCTGCAGCCATTAGCATGGCCCTCATAAGGCCTATATCTTAGAAGATATAATAGGGACTATTAGACATCAAGCATAGGTTCATAGGTTCATAGGTTCATACTAGGCTATCTGCCCGAGGGCATTTACAAGCCTAGCCCATAGTTTTGTGGCTTACGCCACCCCTTTAGTATGGGGAACTATACCCATTATTTTGCTGTGCCTCTGTTGAGCAGTGACACTGAGGTAATCCCTGGGGTATATCTGCGATCTCCCATCCATTGGTCAAGATTTCTCTTGAACAAGGCCAGCGAGGTGCTCTGCCTCACATATACCGGGATTTTATTCCACAGCATAGGGAGTCTTTGGGTGATGAATCTATCCCTCCAGCACGTCCTATTAATAGCCGTGTCGAGGTTTAAGTCTCCCGCCCTTGTGGCTCTGACAGATCTAGATTTTTGAGGTGAAGCATATTCATCAAATCTGGGTTTGACATGGCCTTGTATGTTAGGCAAAGGTCACCTCTGAGCAAGCGGTGCGACTGAATAGAGCTGGAGTTCTTTCAGTCGGGCAGCATAGGACAGATGTTTGAGACCCTTTATCCTTTTGGTGAGGAACTTTTGTGGCCTCTCCAGCTGCTGCAAGTGTCGGGTCAGATACATTCCGAATGGGGCATTGTACTCAATCATTGGTCTGATGAGTGATGAGTATAGGGAGACTATGACCTCCCTTGATCTAGATGAGAATCCCTTCATGATAAGGTGGGCAATGTAGAAGGTCTTCCTAACTACTTTAGCTACATGGGTGTCGAATAACAGACTACTATCAACCTGGGTCCCCAGGTCCCTGATAACTTCTTCTGTACTCAGTGGATTGCCACCTATTTGGTAGCTAGGGGTAACCTTGTTTTTCCCGAAGGGTATGACTATGCATTTTTTGTCATTTAACTTTAGGCCATGGCTCTGGCACCAGTTATCCGTTTCTGTGAGACCCTTCTGAAGGATATCTGTGTCAGATGTGTTTTCTACTATGGCGCCAGTTTGCAGTCATCTGCAAACTTTGTCAGCCATAACCCTCCTGTGTTTGCTTGTACTTCGGAAAAGTAGATGCCAAACAAGAGTGGGCCCAGGACTGAGCCCTGTGGTACACCACTTGTGACAGGCTTTGAGTCTGACATGGCGCCAGCAACTCTGACCCTGTGGGTTCTGTCACTCAGCCAGTTTGCAACCCATCTTGTGATGTATGGGTTAACATTTAAGCTGATGAGTTTTTCAATGATACCCGAGTGGGGTATTGTATCAAAGGCCTTCGCCAGATCGAGGTAGGCTGTATGGACTGCCTTTCCCTCATCAATGGCTTTGGTGACTGTTTCAAAAGACAACCAAGTTGAGAAGGCATGATCTGCCTTTGACAAAGCCAAACTGGGATGGATCCAAAGTCTGCAAATTCCCTATGTCTTTATTTATGAGGTCCATTATGATCCTCTCCATGGCTTTGCAGATAAGGCTTGTCAAGCTAATGGGCGGTAATTTCCAGGGTCGGTGGAGGCACCGCCTTTGTGAAGTGGGACCACAGTTGCAGTGCGCCACTCCTGGGTACGTATCCAGAGGTAAGACTATGATTAAACAGCTGTCCTAGCTGTGGGTTTAATTCCTCGTTGAGTTCGTGGAGCACACAGCCGGGGACACCATCAGGTCCCATGGATGCTGTGTTTTTGCTTTGGAGAGAGCAGTTCTCACTTGGGCGTTGGAGATGTTTGGGGGCTGCAATCGCTTGGTATAGATATCTCTCCTTTTGGGGAGGGGAGAAGTTTGCACTGAACCTGTCAGCCAGTATGTTGGCAATGTCTGTAGGATCAGTAATCTTCACATCATTTTGAACTAGTTCTGAGCATATCTGGGAGTTTCCTCCCAGGTTTCTAACATAGCTAAAGAAGGCCTTATGATTGTCTTTTGAGTCTTTAGCTATTTTTCTCTCAAAATTTGCTTTGGATGATTTTATGAGAGCTCTTAGTTTTTACTTATAGTGATCAAGGGTGTCTTACCTTTTAAGGATTTTGCTCTATCTTGTAGTAGCTTCCTCCTTTTGTTGTAGAGTTTGTTTATGGCTGGGGTCCACCAGAGTGGACGCTTGCCTTTGGTACAAAGAGTCTTTGTTTTGCTTGGGATTGCCTTATCCATGCAGTCCTGCAGGTGCTGGTAGAAGGCATTTGTAAGTGATTCAGTGGCTTGAGTACTGTTTTCCGTCGGCTCGGGGGCCTTAAAGGAGACCACACTAGTCTTTAGAAGTGTGAAGTCGGCTTTCGAGACGTTCTTTACTGTGGTCTTTTTTATTTCAGGTGGGGTGGGATGAGGACCTCCAGCGAGATTAGTTTGTGATCTGATCTCACCAGTGAGGGGTATACTTCCGGTGTTGAACATTGTGCTCCCATGTTCGTGATGATGAGATCAAGTATGTTTTCTCCTCTTGTGGGGATGGTGACTAGTTGTTCCATGGCATTTGAGTTTATGAATTCCAGGAACGTTTGGGCTAGGGTGTTTGGGCTTGAGTAGTGTTCCCAGTCTATATTAGGGTAATTGAAGTCACCTAGTATGATGGTGTTTGGTGATACATTTATCCCTCTAGTGTTTTCAGGAAGGCCATGTGAGGTTCCTGAGTTTGTGAGGGTGGCCTGTAACATGCTACAATTTGCAGAGCAGTCTTGCCTATGGTTAATTGCACCTGGATGGTCTCCGATGCATCGTGCATTGCCACCAGTCTTGAGGTGTGGGTGTCTTTGATGAATATGGATACCCCCCCTCCTTTCTTGGTATTGTCCGGATTTTGGGGCCGGAACGCATGATAAGAGGTAAAACCTGATAGTGCTGGGGTGCTCTCAGAAGCCTTGAACCAGGTTTCTGTCACTGCACAGACATCGATGTTCTCCATACTGAGAAGGGCCTCAAGTGCGTGTATTTTGAGATTTAGACTTCTGGCATTGAGCAGCATTACCCTTAGTTTTTTTCCTTTTTTGTGTTCTAGGGTGGTAGGTTTAGAATTTGAGCCTTGCCTAAAAAGGCACTATGGGGTGGCAAGAGCCTTTGCCAATATCCGGAATCCCAGGGGTGACAGGTGCAAGCCGTCCTTTGCGAAGCAGCGTGGCTTGTCCAGCATGTCATCCCAGGCAGACAGACATTGGATCCCCTTTGAATGACACCAGAGTTTAAGCCAATTGTTAAAGCTGATCATCTTATCTCTGTATTGTGGCATCATTCTTGGTGAAGGTAGGATACTGCTCAAGGTCAGGGTCATACCTGCCTGGGCTACATAATCAGAGAGCTCCTCAATGTCTCTTTTCATGTAGTCCAAGGAGGTACGTCTCAGGTCGTTTACACCAGCGTGGACAATGACTGAGTCATATTTGTACCTGCTGTTGAGAGACCTGAGTGCTTGCGTTATGTGGCAGATTCTAGCGCCCGACAGGCAGCTTACTGTGACCTTCTCCTTACTCAGTCTGGTGAGCAGGACGTCAGTGTGTCTGACTATGGAGTCACCAATGACTAGTGTGTCTGGCATTGTGTTTGGCCTTAAGGGCTGTGACTGTTTGACACTCTGACTGTGAGGTCTATGTGTTGCAGGTGTTGTGTTCTGAGGTGGTGGTTGTTTGGGTGTCTGCTTTGGTGGCCTCTGCTGTTTTGGTAGATTTTGATCAGAGCCGCCGAGTATGTCTTTGTGTGTTTATGTGTATGATTTGAGGTTGTGATGGTACTATGTGAGACTGGGTCTATAGTGTGTGTGGTAACCTTCTCCTCCTGACTGGTCTTGCCAGTCCTATGTTGAGAGAGCTCAGCCTCCAGTTTGGCCGTATAGTTGCATCTCTCGCATGTATTTGTGTTTTGTGGGAGGAGGAGAGGGTTGTCTGTGTACATGAGGCAATTGTAACATTGCCTCAATATTCCCAGGTTCACCAGCTGAGCAGGAGAGGACACTAGCAACTGATCCCTCGACATGCTAGAAGGACTAGACAAAAACTTTAAAAGAGTTTCCGGGACGTGAGTGGCCGAGAGATGGAGGTCTGCGTTCTTGGAGTGCTATCTATAAGAGTGCCGTATCAAGGTAATAAGTACTGTAGGAGCAAGTGCTAGGTTTAACAGATAGAGAAAAGTCTACTTGGAGTCAAGTAGAGATGATCTTTTAGGTATTAGAGAAAGTGCTAGTAACAGGGATGCTTAAAGGTAAGATTGAAAAGAATGCACTCTGCAGTGTGCACTAGAGAAGTTAGATATGAAAGTAGGTAACTTGAGTTTTACCTGTTTAAAAAGTTAAGGTTTAGTGGAGAGTTACTATTTTTAAAACAGCAAGATGGACTGAAAGGGGTGGTTACTTTTGTATTTTGGTACTATGAAATACTGTAGGATGGCCAATAAATTTAAATAATTGAAGGGGTGGGATTTCAAAAGTGATGGTTTTGTGATTACTCACATAAGCCAGTGAAAGTAGAGAGAAATGAGATATATGGTCAGATTAACATAAGAGGCGGGCAACTAGAAAGACAGTGGTATTTAACAAAACAACTTAAATGGGTGGGAGGGAAGGGAAAAATTCTGCCTGACTCAGAACAGAGAGAGCTGTGGTCTCTTTTGAAGTTTTAATATGCTGTTAAACAGAATGCAAGCAAAACACAAGGTAAAGAAAACAAACTACAGTATTCAAAATATAGAATGGCAATACAGAAATACAAAAAATAACAGCAAACTAACCTTTCCTTCACAGCAAAGTGTAGCAGAGTCTGGATGAGCCTTTCTGGTAAAGCAACTGGTAAAATGCCACCCCACTGGAAATTTGAAAAATGGAAGTGGAGAGATTAACTAAAATATAGTTTAGAATATTTAATAACAGTTTAGCAGTGGGTGACATCCTGCTATCCTGGACAAAAGAGGTGATGGTAGCAATACCTAAAGAAGGCAAAGATCCAGTGAACCGAGTGGCCTATCAGCCCTCATCAGTGTTGAACCATGATTATAAAGTATTTATGGCTATACTGACTAAAATATTAGTATGTGCACTGATTAAGGTGTTAGATGCAGATCAATGTGGTTTTGAAAAAGGGAGGCAGATATGAGATAATAATAATAATAATAATAATAATAATAATAATAATAATAATAATAATAATAATAATAATAACACTGTTAGGATTCAAAAATGAGTGGACCAGTGAAAAGATAGGCTGCTGATGATAGGGATGGACACAGAAATAAGCATTTGATTCAGTGAAATGAGAATTTTTATTCTGGATGATGTACAAAGTAGGACTCCTAGGAAACTGGATAGAGTTGCTGACAAGGATATATACGTTGTCTCAAGCATAGATAGTCCTATCTGAAGATTTTTCCCTTGGGAGGAATTAGTAAGGGATATGTCTGCTATCTCCCTTATTATCTGTGAACTAAACAGAATCACTGGCTATAAAAATAAAACAATCTCCATTCCCGAGGTAAGACAGGTATGGCAAACAGGAAAAAAATAGTGCTGTTTGCAGATGATGTGATAGTATAAGTAACACACCCTGACAAAGATCTATGCTATCTATTTGTCTCTTAAGGGAATATAACAGAATCATCATCATCATCTTCTTTCGGCTGTTCCCGTTAGGGGTCGCCACAGCAGATCACCTGTTTCCATTTCTTCCTGTCCTCTGCATCTTGCTCTGTTACACCAACCACCTGCATGTTCTCTCTCACCACATCCATAAACCTTATCTTAGGCCTTCCTCTTTTCCTGTTACCTGGTAGCTTCATCCTTAGCATCTTTTTCCCAATATACTCAGCATCCATCCTCAGCACATGTCCAAACTAATGTAATCGTGCCTCTCTGGCTTTGTCTCCAAACCTACCAACCAGGGCTGATCCTCTAATATACGTATTCCTAATCCTGTCCATCCTCATCACACCCAGTGCAAATGTTAACATCTTTAATTCTGCCACATCCAGCTCAAACTCCTGCCTTTTTGTCAATGCCACTGTCTCCAACCCCTATAACATAGCTGGTCTCACTACCCTCTTATAGACCTTCTCTTTCACTCTTACAGGTACTCATCTGTCACAAATCACTTCTGACACACTTACCCACTCCGTCCTGCCTGTACTCTCTTCTTCACCTCTCTTCCACACTCACCGTTACTCTGAACTATTGACCCCAAGTATTTAAACTCATCCACCTTCACCACCTCTACTCCTTGTATCCTCACCATTCCTCTATCCTCCCTCTCATTCACACACATATATTCTGTCTTAGTCCTGCTGACCTTCATTCCTCTTCTCTCTAGAGCATATCTCCATCTCTCCAGGGTCTCCTCCACCTGTTTCCTACTCTCACTACAGATCACAATGTCATCTGCAAACATCATAGTCCACGGGGACTCCTGTCTGATCTCGTCTGTCAACCTGTCCATCACCATTGCAAATAAGAAAGGGCTCAGAGCTGATCCTTGATGTAACCCCACCTCCACCTTAAATGCATCCGTCACTCCCACCGCAGACCTCACCGCTGTCACACTACCCTTGTACATGTCCTGCACCACTCTTACATACTTCTCTGACACTCCTGACTTCCTCATACAATACAATAACTCTTCTCTAGGCACCCTGTCATATTCTTTCTCTAAGTCTACAAAAACACAATGCAACTCCTTCTGACATTCTCTGTACTTTTCCATCAACACTCTCAGAGCAAACATCGCATCTGTAGTGCTCTTTCCTAGCATGAAACCATACTGCTGATCAGTAATCATCACGTCCCTTCTTAACCTTGCTTCCACTACTCTTTCCCACAAATTCATGCTGTGACTGATCAATTTAATCCCTCTGTAGTTGCTACAACTCTGCACATCACCCTTATTCTTAAAAATCGGTGCCAAAACACTTTTTCTCCATTCCTCAGGCATCCTCTCACTTTCCAAGATTTCATTAAACAATCTGGTTAAAAACTCCACTGCCAGTTCACCTAAACACCTCCATGCTTCCACAGGTATGTCATCTGGGCCAACAGCCTTTCTATTCTTCATTTTTTCATAGCTATCCTTACTTCCTCCTTGCTAATCCATTGTACTTCATGATTCACTATCCCTACATCATCCAACCTTCTCTCCCTCTCATTCTCTTCATTCATCAACCCCTCAAAGTGCTCTTTCCATCTGCTCAACACACTCTCCTCGCTTGTGAGTATGTTTCCCTCATTATCCTTTATCACCTTTACCTGCTGCACATCTTTCCCAGCTCGGTCCCTCTGTCTAGCCAATCGGTACAGGTCCTTTTCTCCCTCCTTAGTGTCCAACCTTTCATACAACTCTTCATATGCCTTATCCTTAGCCTTCACCACCTCTCTCTTTGCCATGCACCTCATCTCCTTATACTCCTGTCTACTTTCTTCATCTCTCTGACAATCCCACTTCTTCTTTGTCAACCTCTTTCTCTGTATACTCTCCTGTACTTCCTCATTCCACCACCATGTCTCCTTGTCTTCCTTCCTCTGTCCAGATGTGATACCAAGCACCTTTCTAGCTGTCTCCCTTACTAGCTCTGCTGTAGTTACCCAGCTATTTGGTAACTCTTCACTGCCACCCAGTGCCTGTCTTAACTCATCCCTGAACTCAACCCCAGATTTACCCTTTTTCAGTTTCCACCATTTGATCCTTGGTGCTGCCCTCACACTCCTCCTCCTCCTCTTCATCACCAACGTCATCCTACAAACCACCATCCTATGCTGCCTAACTACACTTTCTCCGGTCACCACTTTACAGTCTCCAATCTCCTTCAAACTGGCCCTCCTACATAAGATATAATCCACCTGTGTGCATCTTCCTCCACTCTTGTATGTCACCCTATGCTCCTCCCTCTTGTTAAAATACGTATTCTCCACAACCATGTCCATCCTTTTCGCAAAATCCACTACCATCTGACCTTCTACATTCCTTTGTTTAACACCATACCTACCCATTACTTCCTCATCCCCTCTGTTCCCTTCACCAACATGCCCATTGAAATCTGCTCCAATCACCACTCTCTCACCCGTGGGTACAGTCATCAACACTTCATCCAATTCACTCCAAAAATTTTCTTTCTCATCCATTGCACACCCAACTTGTGGAGCATATGCACTAACAACATTCATCATTACACCATCAATTTCCAAGGGAATATAACAGAATAATAGAATAAAAAGTGAATGAATAAAAAGCAAATGCTATAGTTCTAATCTATGCTATGGCCTTTGAACTAGTACAGGCATATCCATTTCTTTGTGGTTAGTAAAAAATGAAGTACCTTGGAATTTGGGTAAGAAAGAAGGTGACTGTAGCAGTTAGAGTCATGGGAAGAAACAGAAAAGAAAATAATTGCAACTTATTAAACAATGGAAAATGATAACGATGTCCCTTGTTCCAGTATTTTCGTACACTGACCAGGCATACTTTGCTGTACCAGACAGGAGAATGTGGGATAAAATAAATAAGTAAAAATACGAAAAATGGAAACAGCGCACCAAAAACCGCACTTTATTAATCTCCAGTAAAAACCACAGATAATCCACAAGGTCAGGCATACTTTGCTGTACCAGACAGGAGAATGTGGGATAAAATAAATAAGGAAAATAGCCTCTGTCCTCTGGAATGATAAGAAAAAAATGAGACAGGTTATCATTGCCTGGTCTATATAATTTCCACAAATGGCAACATCGTTAAATGGCACTACATTGAAAATGTAGTCCATCGAACTCCCCCACCCCTGCTAATTATATATACCAACTCCAAGATTACACTACAGTGCAGAAAAGGGCAAATTTTCCTGAACCCATAGTAATGTCATCTCAGTCAGAATGGTTCAATGAACTGCAATTTCAATGCAGTGCCTTTGAATAATATGGGCATTCATGGAAATTATATAGACCAGGTATTGCCAGTAGAGGGGAGGAGGGACTGGAGCTTCCTGACCTGAAAACATATTTCTGTACCACGCAGCTTAGGCTTTTATTTTTGCTCTAGTTTAAGCAGTATGCTCCAAAATAGAAAAATATGGTCCTTGAGCTAAGTAGGGCATTAGTTGGGGAAGACAGATTAGGATTCTGGGCTCAAACATGGGTGAGGGGCTCAGAGAGGCAGGTGGAAATTTAAGCAAATGGATCCTTGCAGTCTCTAGCTAAGGTGATAATGATGCAGGAAGTTTTGGCTTATCTAGTGCTAATAGGAATGAACTTAGAGAGGATCCAGTTGCACTGTGATTAAATAGCAGCAAAAAGGTGGAAATCTTTGGGGATATAACCTAAATATGGTGAACAGATTTTTGACTGGAATCAAGCACACCTTAAGTTTATCAGCCCAGTACTGACTGGCTTAGAGTGGTTTGACAGTAGAAGTAAGACATATGCAAGGACAACAGAGGGAGCAGGATAATATGCTATAGCAGATAAGCCTGTTTATAGAAGTTAGATCAGAAGGGACAACTAAAGTGAAACTTATATCCAGAGCCTACAGGTAATGAGAGAAAACGTTAGATAGGGGTCACTAATAGTTTAAGGCAGGGTGGAATAGGAATTTGTTGTAAAAATTCATAGAGAAACAGTCGGAGAAATTTTGCATCGCACCTAAACATGCCAGAAAAGCTAGAAAATGTAGGATTTGCCTGGAAGTAATTGCATAAATACCATTATACACCACCCAGCCCACATATGTGTCCCTGTGCAAGAGGGCAGTGCAGATGGTAGAAAAATGGTGCACTTGGAACCTAGGAACATATTTTTGGGAGACGCCCAAGTCTAACTATCTTGAATAACAACTAGTAATAATGGTTTTATTAGAGAATTAATATTTCTATGTTGGGACCCAGAAATTAAGAGCTTGGACAAAGCAGGTGCACTCATAACACTGATTATACAGATTGTTATGAAAGTTATCACATGTAAATTGAAATTCACAGAAACACCACTATGGAAGAATGATATAGATTTAATGGGAGAAATCAGAAAAGGAAAACTTTCAACATTAAATCCAAAACTAGGGAAAAATGTCAAAGTGAAATCGCAATTGTGACAGAAAACCAGGATTCTGAGGAGTAAAAATACTGGCAGACAGGGCATGGTAAGAGGCGGTAAAGAGTGCAGAAGTGCACCACAGATGACATAAACAGCTATAACAGTGAAAAAAAAAAAACAAAACAAGAAAATAATTTTTTGTGTTTTTAGTATGTAAATTTTTGTATGTTTACAGTTATTTATAATGATATACAAATGTGTGACTGGGAAGTGTACATGGTAGCTTCTGGTACTTGTCTGATACCAGATGTATAAAATAAAGTTTTTTGTGTATAAAACTGGACTGGCACTAGGAGAAAACTATCTCAGCGTTTCACTAAAATCTTCATTGTGGGCTGTAGGGCCCAAGATAAAAAGACCTTGATACCACAATGAAGTATTTTCCGATTCGTAGACACATTAGCCACAATAAGGAAAGACTTCATGCTAACGTGCATGTCTATGAATGTCAGTTAACAACCACAAAGTGCAGATGAGCACTTCCTTTCCTAGATAACTGTAGGAACTGTGTCATGTGAGTACAGGTACCCATCCCACCTCAATCACTCTCAAGCCCACACACATGCAAGCACACAGTAGAATGCACACATGCACCAAATACTCCTTACCTGTCCCTGTTGTCAGAATGTCTGTGATTTCTCCTTTTCTACTGCCCAGTTAATTTATGAGTGATTAAAGTCAGTCTGTAATGCCAGACATTCGGGTTTCACGCTTCATATCCTTCAGTAAATGGATTTGAGGGCATGATGTCAATGAGGTGGAGAGATATGAATAATATTTCCCATGTCTCCCCATCATTTGGCATGGCATGTTGCAGGCAAAGCAGCTGATGCATTAACTTAGGAGTAGTGGGGTTCAGATGTCATGGGTTCAAGGTCTGGGTCAATTTTCCTCTTATGTTATCTTTTTAATTTATATATTTTAACAACCTCCCTGGAGTCTAGTGGTAGCACAGAGGATTACTATCCTCTAAGGGAGGTGGGAGGGTATAGAAGTCTGCTTAGTACCCTTTAAAGCACTCTGCTTTTCCATGGTGTCTGGTGATTTCTTGCCACTTAAGGTATGAGACATTATAGAGTTATCTTGCTGACCAGTGTTTCTCCCCAATCCCTGTACTCTTAAATTGCCATTAAGGTAAGGAAATAAGAGCTATCCTTGGTAGCTAGTGATCCCCCAGGTCATATACTGTTTAAATGCTGGTAAGGCATGAGAGTATTACCCCTGGTGTCTAGTGTTCCTCCCATCCCCATACTGTTAAGTGCCATTAAGACACAACAGTATTATCCCTGGTGGTTAGTGATCTCCCATCTCCATACTATTTAAGTGCTTTTAAGGCACAAGAGTATTATCCAGGATTACTAGTGGTTCCCCCCACCCCCAGATCCCTGTTCTGTCTACGTGCCACTTAGGTATGAATTTGAATTTTAGAAGTTATCCAGGTGGTTAGTGGTTCCCCCGACCCACTTGTAGTAGGCTGAGCTCATTAGTCTAGGGGTCTGTAGTACTGTGATAGCCACGCCAACCCACTGACCTACACAAACACACACCTACATTCCAAAACCATACACACACAAACAAGAAACAGCTCCCTCCCCACCTGACAGCATTCACTCACACACTCAAGCATTCATCAGTATACACACACACACACACACACACACACACACACACACACACACACACACACACACACACACACACACACACACACACACACACACACACACACACACACACACACACACACACACACACACACACACGCACACACACGCACGCACACACACACGCACACACACACACACACACACACACACACACACACACACACACACACACACACACACACACACCCTAACATAACCACTCACTACCCCCCCTCCACCACCATTACATCGTCTCAAGCAGAAACACACTCACACATACATTCACACATCTCCTAACCCCATCTTACCAATAAATTACTCAGAACATATCTCTTCCACGATGAATGAACACAGCCAAAAGATTGTGATTTCTACCTTGTCAAGCAAGGAGCGTTTATGTTGATCTACACAGCTGAGGGATTCTATGAATCACAAAGCCCATAGATGCTGTTTCATTAACATGTACCATGACCACAGAGACAGACTGATGCAATGCTGCATATCTTCATGCAAAAGAGCCATGTTAGGGCTGCCTCTGAATATAAAATGGTTAGCTTGAGGTGCACAGTTCATGTACATCTCATGTTACCCTTTGAACTCCTCCCTATTTGTTCATCATGCATGAGGATTGCACATAAAGAAATGGAAAGTTGTAGAGAGTTTTCTTACAAAGCTGTTAACAATTAAAAAGAAAAATCTACACTGTGATATAAATAAGGCCTGCTGGCATAATGTATGCCTATCCCAAAGGATCTCACATCTGTGTAGTAAGCTCCTACTCCATGTCAACTAAGGCAGATCCCTAGATCACTTTAAATCTATTTTAAATGATTGGATGGGAAACCATAAATTCACTCCAGGCCAGGCCCTTCAATACCTTATGAATAAAGTTATATGTTATATAGGATCACAGGATCGCAGAGTCATAGGAGAAAGCTAGGATAATGACCCTGAAGGGCTTTTTTAAGCATAACCATGCCTACAAGAGTCATTAGGTGCCTTGCATGCAGTAGTTAGGATCCTAATGATCCTTGTAATTGATTGCCTAGTATGAAATTATGAACCTATACTGCAGCAGAGTCTGCATTCTACTCTCATGAAGATAAAACAGCTGTCCCCTGAAACTGACTTGTATGAACCTCTACTGCAGCAGAGACTGCCATTCTACCCTCACGAGGATAAAACAGTTGTCCCCTGAAACTGGCTTGTATGAACCTATACTGCAGCAGAGACTGCCATTCAACCCTCATTAAGATAAAACAGTTGTCCCCTGAAACTGGCTTGTATGAACCTCTACTGCAGCAGAGATTGACATTCTACCCTCATGAACCTAAAACAGCTGTCTCCTGAAACTGGCTTGTATGAACCTCTACTGCAGCAGAGACTGCCATTCTACCCTCATGAAGATAAAACAGTTGTCCCCTGAAACTACGTTGTATGAACCTCTACTGCAGCAGAGACTGCCATTCTACCCTCATGAACCTAAAACAGCTGTCCCCTGAAACTGGCTTGTATGAACCTGTACTGCAAAAGAGACTGCCACTGTACCCTCATGAATCTAAAACAGCTGTTCCCTGAAACTGCCTTGGCCACATTACAAAAAATGTCAGTTTAGGGAGTTTTGGAGGAGGCATCTTTACAGCAACAAACAGCAAAGGTCATTATTCTGGAAACATATATACATTTTTTTTCTTATGATTTATGTCAACTCATTAGAGATATATTATGGATGTATTTTTATTGTGTGCTCTGAACAGCAGCTGAATACATACAACTAACAGAAACAGAGTTCAAGTAGAATGCAGTCTGGCAGACTACCAAAGTGAAATGCCTGTATAAGGCTTCATGTAGTGCTTAAGTATGAAAGACTATATCAGGACTACATTGACAGCTCCTATTAAACATTTCCAGGTATACAGTGCACTTAAAATGCCATCTAGCTCTTCAGGACATAAAATAAGCTCACCAATGAAGCTGTTTCACGCATACTGCTAAGTCATTGTGGGGAGTTTTGGTTGTGACATCTTTAAGGTACTGACAGAGGTCACTTTTCTGGGAAAATATGCATGATTGTTATATGTGATGTGATGCTAACTCAGTAAAGACACATTATCAATATACCCCTTACATACCTTCAGAAAAGAAACAATCTGCTTTGGAATAAATTTGCACACACACATATTGATCTCCCATCTCTTCACAGACTGATCCTGTAAGCTTTGAATACCTCATAAACATTTTCTTTTTCAGAGAATGTATCACACCTTAAAGAAAAGTAAAACATACTCTATGCTAGTTCAGCTCTTTTAATTTCTCCAAGTCTTTTGAGTTTTTAATACCATGACAGGAATGGACCCCATTCTTAAGTCAAAGTACAATTAAAAGTTCATGAAATTAGTATTGTTTCAATCTTTGATGTCAGCCAGAAGTGGTCTTTGAAGCACCAGCAATGTGCCCAGTAATGACTCCTTCTGCAATTTGTATGGGGTTATATGTATTGCTAACATATCTAAATATGATTGTAGATTCTTTTTTTGTAAAAACCATTGCTCCCACTACTATTAGAACTATATGAGTATCTTTCTTCCACATTGCTCCCATTTCTGCCTGCAAATGCTGATATTTTATGACTTTATGTCTCTCTGTACGCAAGGCACTGTAGCCAATAGGTGTGGTGATTTCAATGTTCAATGCTACTTTTGTCTTCTTTTCATGGACCACTATATCTGATTTTCTAGCAACTATCGTTTGAACTGTTGGTAATGGATGATCCCATGTGGTGTAGACTTCATCATTTTCTGCGATGCTTTGTGGCTCATATTTCCAGTGTTTTTCAGCCACTTCAGTACCATAATGTTTACACAATCCCCAGTGCAAAATTCTTGCCACATTATTATGCCTTTCAGTATACAGTCCTTCTGCCATTAGTATGTCACAACCAACAACAAGGTGTGCAACTGTTTCCAATTCTGTTTTACAAAACCTACATTTGTCTGTTTCTTTCGCATGTTCAGTGGACTTTGCAAACCAACAGGTACATAGCCCACTATCTTGAGCCGCCAATATTAACCTTTCATCTCTTGGTTTGAATTTGCCTCTCCTTAACCATTCCTGTATTCAATCCTGATTAATACAGGCCAATATTAACCTTTCATCTCTTGGTTTGAATTTGCCTCTCCTTAACCATTCTGTATTCAATCCTGATCAACATGAGGTTCTTCCAGAAGTTTTCTGTACTTGCAACTATATTTATGCATTTTCCATATGTCTTGCTTTCTCATCTGGTCCTTCACCTTATATTCTTTCTTTTGTTTTTTTGGCATATTCAGTTGCTGCCTGATTTTTATCTACTTCTGGTTTGATTTCCATTCCTGTTTGATGCTGGTATGCTTCTGCTAGACTAAGCAGAGAAGTAATCTTATATTTATTCTCCTCATGTTTCAAAATTTTCACTACATTTGGGTCTTGTGAAGTTAGCAGTTATGTGTGCAGTCCCACGATTGTAGGTCTATACATGTATTCAGTCTGAAGGAGGCCCATCCCTCCTTTGGAACGGGGACTATATAATCTTGGTGTGCACTGATTTTTATAAGTCATTTGGTGAGCATGAAGCATCCTTCTTGTTTTCCTGTCTAATTTATCCAACACATTTTGGGGCCAGTCAATCACTCCAAAATTATAAGCAAGAGCAGATTGGTTTATAGCTTGAATTTTGTTCCTAGATGTTAACGCTGTTTCCAGGATTAATTTAAGTCTTCTAAAGTATTCCTTACTAAGTTTTATTCACATTTGTTCATGTTTTATTTTGATCCTTCATCAATTCCCAAATATTTATACACTTCTCTTTCTCAAGTTCATTTATATCACATTATTGTCCCAAACTGATGTTTTCTTGGTGCTGCAGTTTTCCTGGTTTAAAGTTTTCTGTTGCACATTTATCAAGACCAAATGACATTCTTATATCATTCAAAAAAGTTTTGACAACTTGCAGTTGTGCTTTCAGTTCCTCTTCTGATGAGCTATGCAGTTTTAAATCATCAACAAAGAGAAGTTGAGAAGTCTTTACATTTTGTTGTCTTCTATGAGCAGCATTAGAGCCATGGTCTAAGCTGTTAAGTAGACAGCTTAATGGGTTAAGGGCAAGACAGAATAGCAGCGGTGACAAAGAGTCACCCTGAAGTATCTCCCTTTGAATTTTTATCCCTGGAATAATAATTTGTCCTTTATCATGGCTTAATTGCAAAGTGGTCTGTCACTCTTTCATGGTCACTGTAATGTAGTCGATCAGTGTAGGGTGTATCATATATATTTTTAAGCACTCTTTTATCAATGAATGTGGGATACTATCAAATGCTTTTTTTGTAGCTAATCCATGCCATACTTAGATTCTTCCCCTTTTTACAGTTCTCCACTTTGACTTTATTTAACAACAAATGATCCTTTTTTCCTTACGACTTTCTTTCCAGTCAGTGGAAGGACTTTCTTTTATTGCCCTTTTGTTCTATTTCCTTAATTGAGTTTTTTCCTAATGACTATAAACTCTGTCAGCATACTGGTTTATAATTTTTAGGGCAGCTTGCAGGTTCACTCTTAAGTAGGAATATTGTTTTTCCTGTTGTTAGCCAGGTTGGTGTCTGTTCAGGGTGCGCATATAAATAGTCCTTACTCATGGCTAAATCTTCATGCAAAGATGTTAATACTTTTAACCAAAAGTTAGGTACTGCATCTTGGCCTGGGGTTTTCCAATTAGAGGCTTTTCTTAACTTTGTTTCAATCTCTCTGGTTGTTAATTCACCCCATTTCATATCCTGTATCTTTAAATGTCTTATTCTTTCTTTTACTTCTTCTGTTCATTTAGCATCTTTGTTATCCTCCACAGGATCTTCATAAATACTTCTCCAAAATATATCTATTTCCTCTTTTTTAGTGGTCTTTCAATTCCTTTTACCTTGTTTCCCAATTCTCTATAGAATTTTGTTTGGTCATCAATAAATTGCTTATTTTGTACTTTTTCTTTATATTTATCTGCATATCTTCTAAGTTTTTCTGCCTGTGCTGAGATTTTTAGTTTGTTATTTGCGATAGTGCATGATAGATCCTGATCTGTTCAGCTGGGAGAGTTTCTCAATGATACCTGAGTAGGGGATTGTGTCAAAAGCCTTGGCTAGATCAAGATTGGTGTTATGCACTGTCTTACCTTCAGCAGAACTTTGGTGACTTTCTCACAGAAATGTACCAAGTTTAGTAAGCATGAGCTACCCTTAATGAAGCCAAATTGGGTTGGGTCTAGAGTCTGAAGGTTGCCTATATCCTTGTTAATAAGGTCCATGATGATTCTTTCTCTGGCCTTGCAGATGAGGCTGGTTATAGTTATGCACCTATAGTTCCCAGGGTTGGTTGATGGCCCCTCCCTTTGTGCAAGGGGATCACTGTTGCTGTTCTGCACTCTGCTGGAACAAAGCCAGTTCTCAGTGTATGGTTAAAGAGAATAACAAGTGGGTCCAGGAGGTCCTGTTTTAGATTGTTTAGTAAGCAACCAGGAATGTTAACTGGTCCCACTGAGGCTGTGTTTTTGGCCTTGGAGAGCACAGATATGACCTGATCTCTAGGGATTCTAGGCAGAGCAGAGGACTGGTGTCAGGTATGCTTTGAGGTATGGCTGGTGGGGACAGGGGATGAAGTTTGCACCAAATCTGTCAGCTAGCAGATTGGCAATTTCCTTTGGTATAGTAAGAGTGGTACCATCTACTATCAGTTTGGCACATAGCTGAGTATCCCCTTTTAGATTACGGACATAGTTAAACAATGTCTTATGATAATCCTTAGATAGGGATGCTATTTTGGCTTTGTATTTAGCTTTAGAGGACTTTATAAGATTTCTTCCTCTGCCTAGTCTGTTCCCTGTTGTTCGTGGACATCAGTTTCTTCCTCTTGTTATATAACCTGTTTATATTTGAAGTCCACCAGGGTGGCTTGCTTTTTCAGAAGGACCTGATTTTGATCTGGTCAGGTATACCCAAGTCTATAGAGTTGCTTAAGTGTTTATATAGGGTATTTGTGCACACCACTGCATAGGAGTCATTGTTGTCTGTGACTGCAGAAGGTATAAAACTTTTTATACCATTGCTTAGTAGGCTGTAGTTTGTTCTGGAAAAAAAAAATATTTTTTTTGTTCTTGTAGGGATGTCAGGTCCAATAGTTACTTTGAACAAGACAGATTTATGGTCCGACCTTACCAGGGAGGGCATCTCACAGGGGAGAGTGCAGTGACCCCCTAATGTTGGTGAGTACTATTGTCTAGGACAATTGAGTCCCTTGAGGAGTGCAGACTATCTGTTCCAGAGCATTTGTATTGACAAAGCCCAGGAACCTCTGGGTGAGTATGTTTGTGCTTGTGCAGGTTACCCAGTCAATGGAAGGATATTTGAAATCGCCCATGACTAAGGTGTTGGCTGTATGGCGAGTGACTCCATCAAGTCCAGGTAGGCAATGTGCTTTTCTTGGTTCATGGTGGAGGACCAATAGCTAGCAATGATGTGGCAGGGTATTTTGCCTATAGCTAATTGGATGAGTAAGTTGAGAGAGTCTTACTGTTTGACCAGTCTTGATGTGTACATGGCTTTAATGAAGATGGCTATACCTCCATCCTTGGTTCTTTGAGGCTCATTTTGAGGTCTGACTGTGTGGAAGGCATTGCAGCCTTGCACATCTGGGGTGCTTTCCCCAGCCTTGAACCATGTCTCAGTGACTGAACACACGTCAGTATCTTCCAAGGTGAGAAGTGCTTCCATGGAGTGCAGCTTCATGTTTAGACTCCTGGCATTAAGCAGCAGAACCTTCATTTTGTCTCGAGTAGATTTTGCAACGTCAGAAATTTTAATGTTTTAACATTGTCTAAAAAGGCACTGTGATGCCCGTGCACTGGACCAGCAATCAAGGAACCTCAGTCCTCATCACTAAGACCAGTGAGGGGCATCCATATAGGGAAAGGATAATAAATACACACACAGTAAAGTGCAATTTCCCTTAAGAGCACATAGAGATCACAGTCAGTCTGGGGCTGATTTCTCCCTTTCTTTCCAGGTCCCCAATAAGACTCCCCACTGGCACAGTTATAGGGTCCAGATCTCAGCCTAGTGGGAAAGCTAAAACCTTCAATACCATCTCTGTCCAACCAGTGCTTCATGTCCCTGCCCAAGTAGCTGACACACACACACACACTTTGAGATAAGAGTTATATACAACCATAGACATTCCTGGGGAAGGCTGGCACAGGTTCTCCTGCTGTGCCCCTTTTACTCAGACTATATGATAGAAAACACTGCCACCACCCACTAATACTTATCAGCTACCAAAAGGCCCTTATGAAATGGTGTCCAATTATATTCTGTAATATTATTTTCCAAATGGTAAGTGCAACTGTACAGTCAAGGCTTATTTGGAGTGACTTGAACAGTATCACTATATACATGCAATGTACTCTAGAGCTAAAATTATCTCTACACAGAACAGCCACAGTTGATCGGGTTAAACATATTTAATAATAAATAATAAAACCACAAGACAATACTTCTTACTACACAGTGCTAGTCAAGATTTCAGAGAACACAGGAAAATGCTTAAAATAATACAGTAGAATAGTTCTGACATCAACGCAGAAAAACACTTAGTCTAATCTTCCTAATTCCTAGGTATTTCTAAGAGAAACACTAAAGTCTAAGATCCTACTTACATACAGAAACAGGCAGAGTCGTGCGTTGGATGTTCTCAAGACAAATGATCTCATTCTTTCTGTCCTTAAATTGATAACACAGTACCACTGATTTATTTCAGATTACATCATTTCTTTCTGGTTCCCAGGCTAACAGAACTCAAAGGTTAATAGCCCTTTTGATCTTGCAGCTGGTCAGGAAGCCAGAACAATAAAAGAAATTATACATGCAAATTCTAGCCATTAACTCTGGCCTCAAAACAATATGCAGAATGCCTTTATCTAGACATCTCGGCTCCGAGTTTTGACATAAAAAAAATTGACTTGTCAGCTTTATTACAGCAAAGTACACTGTTGTTACATTTTTGCAATAACACATCTAGCAGCATTTTCTTCCATTAAAGAGAACAAGACTGTGGCGTATATTAGTAATTACAAATGACAGAATTATCTACAAAATTCTATCTGGCTAGGCTTTCAGCCTTCACCTATCTTCACACATCTCTCCCCGGGGAACTCAAGCTAGTTTCTCAAGTGATCCTTGAGAAACATTGCTTGAGATGGTTAGGTCTATCTGAGTATACCTTACCCCATTCTCTGTCTTGAGAGCCCATCTGCACTGGCATTGCTAATCTTACTGCGGTGCTGCACTGACATATCATATGCTTGTAACCCTAGGCTCCTTCTTAGCAACTTGGCATTTTGCTGGCTGGCTTGGTTTAACCATGTTAGGGGATTGTAATCTGTCACTGCAGTGAATTTTCTTCCATACAGATAAGGCTGAAGTTAATGCAATGCCCACACTATGGCTAGGCATTCCTTTTCTACATCTGCATAGCATTCCTCCCTGGATTGGTGCCTATGACTGAGATAAACCACTGGGTGCTCTTCTCCCTCTGAAAAAATCTGGCTAAGTAAAGCCCCCACCCCATGGTTCGAAGCATCCACCTGCACAACAAATTCTTTGCTGTAATCTGGACTGGCTAACACAGGGGGTCCTCCCAAAGCTTCCTTATTCTCCTGGAATGCCTGCTCACATGCTGAGGTCCACACTACCTTATCTGGCCTGTTCTTCCTTGTCAGGTTTGTGAGGGGAGCTGCTATGGTAATATAACTGGGGATGAACTTTCTGCAGTACCCTGCTGTCCCTAAAAATGCCCTCACCTGCTTTTTGGTAACAGGTGTAGGCCATGCCTGAATGGCGTCCACTTTGGCAGGTTCTGGCCTGATCTTACCACTCCTCATTCTATGTCCCAGGTTGGAGACCTCTGCCATACCCACCTGACATTTTCTCAGCTTAATGGTCAACCCTGCCTGCTGTAGTCTGCCCAGGACGTCCCTGACATGTTGAAGGTGCTCTTGTCAGGAATGGCTGTAGATGGCAATATCATCTAGGTAAGCCAGGGCAAACCCTCCTGCTCTTGCTAGGATATGATCTACCAGCCTCTGGAAAGTCACTGGGGGCATTTTGCAACCCAAAAGGCATCTTTGTGAACTAATACAAGCCAAAAGGAGTCACAAAGGCTGACCACTATTTTGCAATGGGTTGCAATGGGAGTCAAGGGCACCTGCCAGTAACCCTTGGTAAGATCAATGGTTGTAAGATACTTAGTCCCACCCAGCTACTCTAGGGCCTCATCTGTCCTAGGCATGGGGCAAGCATCTGACTCTATGTGACTATTTAATTTCTTGTAGTCCATACAGAACATGGTGCTGCCATCCTTCTTTGGCACAGGCACCATTGGGAGGCCCAGGGACTGTTGGACTCTTGAATTACCCCTAGTTCCAACATTTCCTGTATCTCCTCCCTCAGAGTCTGTTTGACTCACTCAGGCACCCTATAAGGGGCCTGCCTAATAGGCCTTTGGGGTCCTGTATCCACCTGGTGCTGCACCAGGTGGGTGCACCCTGGTTTCCAGTGAACATGTCCCCAAACTCCTGTAACACTGCTCGGATTTCTCAAAACTGGGTAGGAGATATCCGCTTGGACACTGCTACCCATTCCACTGAGGTGTCAGTCCGTGTCTCACTGAGGAGATCAGTTACCAGATCTCCCTCAGACTCCTCCTGCAACCCACTGCAAATACTCAGCACAAGGGCATCCCTATCATGGTAAGGTTTCATCATGTTAACATGGTAAAATTTGTGCTCCTGCCTCCTGCATAGCAGTTCTACCTTGTAGTTAACATCACTTACCTTCCTTACTACTTTGTAGGGTCCCTCCCAAGCTGCTTGCAGCTTGCTGTATCTGACAGTAATGAGAACCATTACCTACTGCCCTACAGCTCTTGCTCGAGCATTCCTGTCATACCATACCTTTATCTGTTGTTGGGCTTCTGTCAGGTTTGCCTGGGCCAAGCCCATGAGTTCCCTGAGCTTTGTCCTGAGGATTAGGACATATGACACAACAGACTCCTTGTGAGGTTCACACTCATCTTCCCACTCATCACAAATTAAATCTAGAGGTCCCCTCACCCTATACCCATACAACTCAAAAGGTGAAAACCCTGCGGATTCCTGGGGAACCACTCTGAAAGCAAACAACAGATGGGGAAAATACTTGTTCCACTCCATCTTAAACTGGTTTGCAAATGCCCGTAGCATGGACTTGATTGTAGAGTTTAACCTCTCAACAAGACCATTAGTCTGGGAATGGTAGGGGGTGGGCTTCAAATGCTTCACCCCACAGGACTTCCACAGACAATCCAGGAGGTCTAACATGAAATTGGCAACTCTGTCAGTCAGTATTTCTTTTGGGAAACCTACCCTGCTGAAAATCTCTAATAAAGCATTTGCCACCTTTTCTGCCTCAATGGAGGATAAAGCCACTGCCTCAGGGTATCTTGTAGCATTGTCTACTATCACTAAGATATACTTTTTCCCTGTGAAACTTGGGGTACTCAGAGGCCCCACAATATCCATAGCTACCTTCTGAAATGGCTTCTCAATCACAGGAATGGATTGAAAGGAGTTCTCACCTTGTCTCCCCTTGTCTCCTGCCTTGCCTTTTGGCACTGCTCACAGGTCCTGCAGTGCTCTGTTATATCTCTGGAAATTCCAGGCCAGTAGAAGGTCTGCATAATACATTTCTTTGTAAGTTTTATGCCCATATGACCTGCAAAGGGAATATAATGGGCTATGACTAGAAGCTCCAGATGGCAGGCTCTAGGCACTACTAGCTGCTGTACCCTCTCACCTTCTAGCCCTCCCTCAGGGGTCCACTCTGCATACAGTAACCTTTGTCCCAGTATACAGATTCTCCCTTCCCTTGAGAATCAGTTGCCTCACTAGCTACCTGCCTCAGGCCTTGCAATATAGGGTCTGAGAGCTGAACCTGTTTCAACTCTCTTTCTAACCCTTTCCAGCGACCCTTTCACAGGAATTCTGGCATCCTCTGACAGTGGCGCCTCACTGTCAGCATGGGTACTACTACTCACCTCTACCTTTACAGTCACTCTGTCCAATTGAACATCAGTACTCACAAGCAGCTGTGGCTCACCTGTAGTCTCACTGCTACAGGGTAGCTCCCTCCCTGAAGTAACAATCTCACCAGTCCTGGTTGCAAGTATGTGATCTGTCTGGTTGTTCACCAGGCTACCAGACCCACATGGTTGTCTTGAAGCCTGACTGCATGTAACTGCATTAACACATGGTACTGCCTCATCCAAATCCTTTCCTATCAGGACATCTGCAGGATGGTAGTTCAGTATCCCTGTTGTCTCAAGACAACCTACTATTGGCATTTTTTCTTTCCCACTTACTGACTCCCTCACCTTTTGTTCCCCACCTTGCCTCCGTGAACATCTGTATGCCACATTGCCCCATTGGTTGCATTCAAAACATTTACCCCTAGATCTTAGATGTATACCTGGACTAGTGGTTTCCCCTGCTACTGGCAGATTTTGTTGGGGCAGTCTGTGCTGCCCACCATGGGTTCCTTTAGAGACATGAGCAGTACTGGGGGTCCCCTTCCTGTTCAGAGATGCCCTGCTTGCTAGGTATAGGTCTCCCTTTTTCCCTAACTCCTCTGAAGTAGCACATTGTGTATCAGTTAACCAGATCCTCATGTCCTCAGGCAAAGTGCTAAGGGCTTGTTCCCTCACCAAAAGGTCTGCCAGCCCTTCAAAAGTGGTGACCTGACATCCACTCACCCACCTATGAAAATATGTGCTCACTTCAGGAACATATTCACACACACTTTCATCTGCCTTGTGTCTATGCTCACAAAACATTTTTCTATAAGTTTCAGGTGTTAGCATAAAACATTCTAACAAGTGATTCTTAACAGCAGTATAATCAAAACATTCCTGATCAAAAATTTTAGACAACACAGTTGCAGCTTTACCATGGAAAAAGGGGGTCAGGAACCAAACCCAGAACCTTTGGTCAACATCATACTGTTTACATACCCTCTCAAACATATGAATGAAACTATCAAAATTATCCCGCTATGTAAACTGCGGAAGAAATTTACTGACCTTTTGTGCTTCTGGGGTCCAGTTACTCCCTTCCCCATTACCTCCATGACTCTGTCGAAGAGTCAGCATCTTCTTTTCATGCTGCATCTGCCACTCCCTTTCCTCAGCTTCCAGGCGTAGCATTTTCCCATTCTCCTGAGCCTGCAAATGTCACAGTTTCTCATTGTCCTCACTCTCTAGACAGCTCAGTCTCTCTGCTGCTTCTATTTCTACATGCTTGGCCTCCAACTCAAGTTTATTTAGCTTCAGATGGATTTTTAAGTCCTCTGTAGAAAGGTTGAGCTGTCCATTCTCTGAGTGTGGTACATCTCCTCTGACAGTTTGATCATCCTCCTGGTTGCTGTTTTCTGATGCAGCTGTGACCAAAGCTGCAATCATGTCTGCTTTAGTCAGATTTCCATACACCAGTCCCCTAGCTTGGCACATTTCAGCCAGCTGACTACTTGTCAGCTTTCTGTACTCCTCTGCTGACATGCTGCCTGCTCTCCCTGACTAACTAAGCTAACAAAAGAAATAAAACAATTGTGATTTGAACTCTGAGTATTCACTGCATGGCTGATTTAGAGTAAAAAAACACCTTCAGTGATCACTCTACACAAGCTACAGGAAATCACACTACCCACACCACTACAAGCCAATTAGTATCTGTCAACCAATTAATATGTGGTGTGGATATCCCACCACTGCCAAACAATTAATATGTGACGCCCATGCACTGGCCCAGAAATCAAGAAGCCTCAGTCCTTACCACTAACACCAGTGAGAGGAATCCATATAGGAAAAGGATAACAAATAGTTATAACACACAGTAAAGTACAATTTCCCTTAAGAGCACACAGAAATCACAGTCAGTCTGGGGCTGGTTTCTCCCTTTCTCTCCAAGTCCCCAATATGATTCCCCACTGGCACAGCTATAGGGCCCAGATCTCAGCCTAGTGGGCAACCTAAAACCTCCAGCACCCTCTCTGTCCAACCAGTGCTTCGTGTCCCTGCCCAAGTAGTTGACACACACACACACTTTGAGATGAGTTATATACAACCACACAGACACTCCTGGGGAAGGCTGGCACAGGTTCTCCAGCTGTGCCCCTTTTACCCAGACTGTATGGTAGAAAACACTGCCACCACCCACTAATATTTATCAGCTACCAAAAGGCCCTTATGAAAGGGTGCTCAATTATACTATGCAATATTATTATCCAAGTGGCAAGTGCAACTGAACAGTCAAGGCTTATTTGGAGTGAGTTTGGCAGTATCACTATATACATGCAATGTACTCTAGAGATTAAATTATCTCTACACAAAACAGCCACAGTTGAAAGGTGTAAAAATATTTAATAATAAATAATAAAAACACAATACAATATTTCTTAGTACATAGTGCTAGTCAAAAATTCAGAGATCATATGAAAATGCTTAAAATAATACAGCAGAATAGTTTTGACAGCAACACAGAAAACACTTAGTCTAACCTTCCTAATTCCTAGCTATTTCTAAGAGAAACACTAAAGTCTAAGATCCTACTTACATACAGACACTGGCAGAGTGGTGAGTTGGATGTTCTCAAGACAAATGCTCAAATGTTCTCATTCTTTCTGTCCGTAAATTGATAACACAGTACCACAGATTCATTTCAGATTACATCATTTCTTTCTGGTTCCTAGGGTAACAGAACTCAGAGGTTTATAGCCCTTTTGATCTTGCAGCTGGTCAGGAAGCCAGAGCAATAAACGGAATTATACATGCAAATTTTAGCCATTAACTCTGGCCTCAAAACAATAAGCAGAATGCCTTTATCTAGACATCTCGGCTCTGAGTTTTGACATCAAAGAATTGACTTATCAGCTCTGTTGCAGCAGAATGCACTGTTGTTACATTTATGCAGTTCCACATCTAACAGCATTTTCTTCCATTTAAGAGAACAAGCCTGTGCCTTATATTAATATTTACAAATGACAGAATTATCTACAAAATTCTGTATGGCTAGGCTGGCAGCCTTCACCTATCTTCACAGGCACTATCGGGGAGGAAAGCACCTTTGCCAGTATCTGAAAACCTAGAGGAGATAGGTGCAGACCATGTCTGGCAAAGCAGCATGGCCTGTCGACCATGTATTTCCAGGCTGACATACTGTATCTCCCTGGACTGACACCAGAAGCTAAGCCAATTATTGAAGTCAATCATTTTTTGTGTACATTGCGGCATCATCCTGGGTGAAGGTAGAATGCTGCTTAGGGCTATGGTCATACCTGCCTGAGACACATAGTCTGAGAGTTCAGTCATGTCTCTCTTCATATAGTCTTTTCATATAGTCCAGAGAGGTACATCTCAAGTAATTAACCCCAACATGGACTATGACAGAGTCATAACGATACTTGTTGTTGCATGACTTGAGTGCATGCACGATTTGCTGGATTCTGGCACCTGACAGGTAGCTGACCATGACCTTCTCCTTTTCCAGTATGGTGGAGGGGGACATCTGCTTGCCTCACTATGGAGCGACCTATGACCAAGGCATTTGGTTTTGAGGAGATTTGCCTTAGGGTCTTATTTGCTGAGACACTGATGTATGTGTTATTATGTGTAGTGGTTTCTATTCACACAGCAGTGTGCACAAGTGGTTTATTTTTGGGAGGGCTCTGATCTTTTGGTAGGCTTCCAGTGAGTACCTCCGTATATGTGGTTTATGTGTCATGACCTTATTTTGTGTAAGGGGTTTAGTGTGCATGCTGACAACCTATTTTATGTTTGGTTTGTTGTTATGTGAGAGAACTGATTCCATTTTCACGGTGTAATTACATCTCAAACAAAGGGAATTTGCTTGTTTTGGGCATAAGTGGCTGTCAGTATACATGAGACAATTGCTACATTGTTAACATTTAATATGAACTATTTTGGCAACTAATTAACCTTTCTAAGTCTTACAAGTAATATAAATATATTTATACTTCTAGGAATGCTCAAGAATGAGTTTTGAAGCCTCTCTTTACCATATCCTCTATACCAGGCACACTACTCTGGCAAGCCATGCTCTTTTTAGATATCTAGGCTTATTGGTAGAATCTATTCTATCCTTCAAAGCCTATGTACACAAACCATATTTAATTTCCAAGCATAAAATGAAGAATCAATGGAGTTCCAAAACTATCTCTTTGAGGAAACAAAACAATTGTTGATTATTTTTGGATGAATCTGTAGCTAATGGTAAGGCCGATAGTGATGCTTGCCCTCTTCTGCTAAGCCTTGCCATTAGCTGCAGTTTCATCCAATAGTATTTGTCTAATTACAATATGCCTGCAGAAAACCTGATGTTTTATCAAATCTCTCTCAAAGATCAAACATCAGTGCATTATCAGCTGATTTCTAAAAGCAATATATCTCAGTCATCATCCTCTGCAGTCTCTTATATGCAATTCTTGCCAAGCCCTCACATCAAAACAAAAACAAAAGTTACAGAGATGACCATTCAGAACCTCTGTTACATCTAAATATTATCTACCACTTTACCAAGTTTCTTGTTCATTCAAAACATTTTTAGTAGCAGACCCTAAACCTTCAAATTCCCTTCCTGCACACATCCCAAATGGTCCTACCCCTGCATCTTTGAATAAGCCACTCAAATTCCACCACTCCAACCAATATATCATAATTTTCCTAAATTAATCATCCTGATCCATGACTTGGTGTGTGTGTATATATATATATATATATATATATATATATATATATATATATATATATATATATATATATATATATATATATCTACTTCAGTCGATCGAACATTTACAAGTTCAAACCACATATGGCTGAGACCATATGTTCAAACTCGTAAATGTTCGAACACTGAAGTAGAAACACAAAAAACAATAAAACGCAAAACTAAATGTAGCAGGGGGCTATGCCCCCCTGCACCCCCCACCCACTCTTACTTAAATATACCAACTCCAAAATCGCACTACATTGCAGAAATGGGAAATCTTCCCTTTCTGCTCTGTACAGAGATCTCCATTCAGTCCGATTGGACTTTTGCAAGTTAGAAAATATGGTCTCGGCCATATGTGGTTCAAACTTGTAAACGTTTGATCGATTGAAGAGGACCTATATATATATATATATATATATATATATATATATATATATATATATATATATATATATATAAACTTACAACATTCTTCTTCTTTAGACACCCTAATAATTTACTCATTCCTAGCTTACTGCCCATATAACATATAATGCAACATGATTCCTTGTTAAACACAAACACACACAGGCTCACATAGACACACACACACACACACACACACACACACACACACACACACACACACACACACAGACACACACACACACACACACACACACACACACACACACACACACACACACACACACACACACTCTTGTGCACATACATATGTGCACACTCACACACACACACACACACACACACACACACACACACACACACACACACACACACACACACACACACACATGTACCCCTTCCACAAAGCTTTGCCCATTTCAGAGCAAAGATCAACTGCACTTCTCAGATGCCAGTTAAATATTTATGAGCTCACTAAATGTAAACATCTATTCTATGTTTCTCACTTTATATCTCACTGTCTTTTCAAATGTAATTATAAGACTTGCTTTCTAATTTTTATAATGAAGGGGCTTATGTGATATTATATAAGTTCTAAGCCAGGAATGAAATGACATTTTGGTTGCCTAAAGCAGTAGAATGCAGTCAACAATATTTGATATGAATATGTAGTTAAAGTGAAGAGCAGACTCAAGGGATAAGACTTGGGCAGGGAGTACCTAACAGCCATTCACACAAGTTCATAATATTGTCCAGGATGTATAAAAAAAAATTTCCAAGGAGAAGACGGATTAAGAAAGCAAAATGAGTGTCTGTGAAGTCTTTATAAATCACTGAGGAAGAAAGCGAGCAAAAGGCAATGGCAATAGGGAAAATACATCAAAATTAATATAAATTTTCATAGAAAAGTAAAAAGAGAAATTGAGGCATACATAAGAGGAATGCAAAGAAATGGAAGAAGATGACAGAATGTAACAAACAAGAGATCTGTTTAAGAATGCTGATACTGAGAGGAAATGGCCAGATAAATATGAATATGGCAAAAGAAAAAAATAAGGAGGTAGTTAGCTAAAGGAGAAGATATTAAGAAGTGGTGCCATGGTTATACAGAAGACTACATAAGAAATACCATAATATCCTTGAAGTATACAACAGCTGTTCTCTGGTTTATAACCAGACATCTTGATTGATAACATTAAATTGGTCTTAAGAGGCCCTGCTAATAACAAGACTGTAGAAATTGCTAGAACACAATTTTGTTGGCATAGTACTGCTCATAATTTGCCTGCAAATGAAGAAATTGCAATACAGGTCATTGGACAGAAAAGTTTAATTTATATTCCAATCCCAAAAGGTCAGTGACAGTGAGTGCTTAAATTATTGAACAATTATACTTGTCTTATAGGCTGACATGGTAATGCTCAAGGGCCTGCAAGCTAGACTCCAGCATTATATGGTCCAAGAAATGACAGATGTACAAACTGGATTTAGAACTGGCTGAGGCACCATTGATCAAAATGCAAACATCCACTGGAAATACAGAAATTAAAGGAGTTAAAGAAAAATATTTGTTAGGCTTTATTGATTACTCACTTTTGACTGTGTGGACCATACCAAGTGGTGGAAAGTTCTTAGATCATGTGAATGCCTACCATTTTATTTCCTCCTAATGAATCTGTATGTAGTCTTAGAATTAGCTATTAAAACTGAATATGGACAAATAATGACTAGTTTAAGACTGGGAAGGGAGCAGAACATGAATGTATATTTTCACCCTAAGTATTTAATTTGTACATTGAATATATCATGCAAAATACTTGATTAGATGACTCAGATGCTGAAATTAAAATTACTAGGAGAAATATTAACTTCAGGTAGGTAAAGGATACCAATCTGATGGCTGAAAATAAAGAGTTGTACAGCCTGTTGATGGTGAAACAATAATCACAGCTATGCTTCTCACTTTATATATTCACTGTCTTTGCAGATTTAAGTGTTACTTGACCATTTTTCTAAATTTTCTAGAGTGAAGGGGGTTATGTAATACTATACAGATAATAAGCCAGGACTAAACTGAGTTTAAGGGTATCTAAAGTAGTGGAATACAAAAACTGGCTTGTGACTCGGCATCAAAACATAACTAGTATTATGTCATGTAGTCCTATCAATTTTTGTGTAGATTGACAGGGAAGAAGTTGAGACAGTGACAGATTTTTTTCAGACTCAATGATCTCTACAGATGCTGATTGCTGCCATGAAATTAAAATATAATTTCTTCTTGGGAGGAAAGCTATGAAACATTTGGAGAGGATACTGAAGAATAAAGAGTAAAGACATCACATTACTAACAAAGGCCCATATAGTCAAAGCATGTTTTGTTCCAGTAATAACATGGTTGTAAAAGTTAGATGCACACACATAATATTGCTGGCTTTTTAAAAACAGAGAAATAATAATGTAGTGTTGTTCTTAAGCCATGCCCGTCAGAAGATATATATTTAACAAGGTTGTAATGGATCTATTATATTTAATTTACAGATAATTTCTGCAATTTCAGAAAATCTGAAAGCTAAACCTTAAGAGACGTAATGACCACACTGTCACCAGCTCTCATACAAGATACAGCAATCTTATGTGTACATTCTGACAAGAACCTGAAAATGTATACCAGAAAAGCAATGCTTTTATGTGATGCTGCCAGAAACCCTTGAGAATTCCATGGAATACAAGAAGTCCAAGTCAATCAATACTTAGGAAAATAAACTCAGAGTGTTCACTGGAAGACCTTATAGTAAAACTAAAACTCAAGTACTTTGGCTATATAATGCAATGACAGGATTTAGTACAGAAGAACACAAATGTATTTGCAAGAACTTAAAGAATTACCAAAGTGATAAATATGGCTCCTTAAGAACTTAGAGAAATGATTGCTGACAGAAAGACCTGGTGTGCTAAAATGGCTAGGGTCATGAAGACTCAGATTCAACTCACGGACTAAACAGCATGATGAGGTCATGACTAAAAATGGGCCCAAGTGACCCAGTCCACCTGACTAATCAAACAAAAACATACAAAAAAATATAGCATTTAATTGTTCTCACTGACAGAGGTTATTTAGCCTCTCAAGTGGAAACTGAATATAATTCAACTTGTCAGCTTGTGAAAGTAAAACAGCTGTGTACACATATGTATAACAGGCTGCTTCTTAATCACCTTTTATTATTCTTAATAAAACCATCATGGAATTGCACATTGTACCTACGATTGCCATTCTACCTTTAAAATCCTACATACATTTCATATTTGAAGTTGACTGAGCCATTTTGCCATTGTTTGTACATAGATTTTTGGTAACTGCATCTTTTTCAGTGACAGTAAAGGTCACTTTTTTGAATAGCCATAGTTATTTTACCTCTGATGTAATACCATTTTATTACAGCCATGTTCTGGATATGCAAGGAATTGTCCACTAGGAAAATATATCATACACATTCCCCTATTAGAAATTAAAATATAATTAAGCTTGACAGACTTTGACAGTAAAATGACTGAGTAAGTCTGAGTTTGGTATCCATATGTAAGGAGAAATATCTCAATCACCCTATGACAATACTGAATAAAACTTTCAGGTATTTGCATTTAGACCCTCAAGTATGTAATGTGCCTAGAATAGTCATTCTACACATAGATACTAAAGCGCATCTTATTGAAGATAAATGCACTTTTTTGCCTTTGGTCAGTATAAAGGCATTTGGTGGTAACAGAAAGTTCTAAAAGAAAAATTCACTTTTACAGAGCAATAGATATGATTTTACCTTTGTTGTAATGCCAATTCCACACCAGTAAGTTCTGGGTTTGTACTGTATTCTCCAGTCTGAAGTAAAACTAGATACCCGCCATTTAAACAAAAATGCATATAATACAATTTGGTAGCCTGGTATATTCTAATGAATTGTAGGCCTATTGTAGCTCATATCACTGCAGGGTTATATCTTCAAAACATTTAGTAAAATTAAACATTTTTGGAGAATGTATTTAGATATTTAATTATATGCTTACTTATATTCTGCTATTAGGTGCAACAGTACAGAAAGTACAGTCTCCTGAACTTCTTAGTGACAGTTCACAATTCCTTATATTTTTCTTTATCTGAAATAATACTAGTGGTTTGAAAACATCACTTTTGAGAACAGATAAACATTGGTTCCAGTTCTGAAGTCAGAATGGCTAACCATATCTATTGTTTTATATTTTTTTCTGCATTCACCCCAGTAAGAAAAAGGAAAGTGTATGTTTGTCTTAAAATTAATATGGTGACACTTCCATTAGCTGTACTCTGAAAATATGACAATAAATAATAAATTCTGAAGGTCAAAACATAAACAGTGCCTTTAATTCATTCAAGAGGTATCACAAAATTAAATAGTTTCAGCTTCTGTTGCACATAGACTGTCCCCACAGAATACGCACCATCTGAAAGTGTAAGCCTCCTTTGACTGGGAAGTCACAGAAACTATCTAAAAATGAAAACTGTGATAATTGTTTTTCACACTCAGACACAGACACCATAAACTCTAGACATAAAACATGTATAGTGTTCATGATAAGGATCCAAGATTAACTATGAGCAACTAACAGTACTTGTGAGTCTCAGTCACTTTGATGCATATACTTCTCCCCTTCCCACAGAATAAACAGCTTTTGTTAGGTGTACATGTAAACACACACACACACACACACACACACACACACACACACACACACACACACACACACACACACACACACGCATGCACACAAATACACAGACTCATGCTGATGTGTGGTCCAAGCACACACACACACACACACACACACACACACACACACACACACACACACACACACACACACACACACACACACACACACACACACACTACTTCTGGCTTTTTAAAATCAGGGGGATAATGACGATAGTGCTGTTCTTAAGCCAAGCCTATCAGAAGATACACATTTAACAAGGCAGTAGTGGATCTATTATACTTACTTTACAGGTAATTTCTTCAAATTCAGCAAACCTGAAAGCTAAACCTTAAGAGAATTAAAGAAATAATGACCACATTGCCCCCAGCTCCACACAAAATATAATAATCTTACGTGCACATCTCTGATAAGAATCTGTTCTAGACTAGGTATGACTCAGGACAGAAATCACACCTATCTAGCCATCCATCTACAACCCCCTTTTCCAATTTTTGCACATTTTTGCACTTGGAGCAAGGCTAGCCACCCAGAGGTTTACACTGCTGGGTGGCTAGCCTCGCCACTGGTGTTTTTCCATACTACACACTCATACACACACTGACACCTATGGTCAATTTAGAGTGTCTAATATACCTACTGCATGTCTTTGGAATGTGGGAGGAAAAACAGAGTACCCAGCGGAAACCTATATGAACATAGGGAGGACATGCAGACACAACACAAAAGGCACCCAACTGACAATTGAACCGGGCAACCTCTTGCTGTCAGGTGTCAATGCTGCATCACTATGCTGCCCACTTATACAGCTAGGGGTGTGGGGGCCACCAAGGCCACAGAATCTCTGAGGATCTGAATTCCCTGTGATAAATGATTATAATGATGTGTTTTATACCTTAATTTTGAAAGATAATGACTTATTAACCTTTCTTTTGGTTTTGTTTACTACTGCCCAGAAAAATGATGAATGAGCCCACCGATATTATGCGTGCCCACAGATAAAAATCTGTGTTATTATTTTTTCACAAAAAATATACTGATACTGCCATGGACAAGCTAGTTCTATCACTAGATGTACTCATATTTCACACCTGTATACAAATACTCATGCTACCAGTCATAAGCCAGGTCTGTCATAAGATGCACAAACACACACACACACACACACACACACACACACACACACACACACACACACACACACACACACACACACACACACACACACACACACACACACACACAAAGACATACATACAACACCAATTCACACTGTTTAGTAAATCCATTTTTTTTTCATTTTTTATTTGCATTTTGAGAGCTACCTTCCATATAAGCAAAAGCTGAGTTTAATTAAAGGCCCAGTTGTTGCACAGAAATGGAAAACCTAATGGGTCTATTGAGTGAGAGAGATTATTAAAAAGGACTTTTGATGTCTAGAAATAAAAGTTGGTGGAATCAGCAAATTTGTTCCAATCTTGAATTACAACAGATTGTGATGTTGTCCTTCCAAATCAGACTGATAGTAATGATATTATTGGAGCAATGTGTTTTCTTTTTCATACTCTATTGATGATAGTGAAAAAAAATCAGGGGCTACTTTCACTTCTAACTTGAAACAAAGATTGGGACAGCAACCTAATTCTGTTTTTAGAAGACATAAAAATCTAAAACAGATTCTGGAGTTGGCAGTCTAGTTAGCTGAAAGAAAAGACTGCTGAAAAACATGGTAGGTATCAGATTAATAGTTTTATTAATAACAGTGCTTCGGTGATAGTGGCAACATATCAGAGAGCAGTGGGTTGTACTGGATCTTTTGATTGTAACACAAGGGGGTGGTACATCTAGCAAGTTGCCTTTTCTGTGTTTTATTTTTATGTAATAAAGACAGAGTGACAACTTCCTCGTAAGATCTGTGGACATATAAATGACATCAGAAAGAAAGATCCTAACTATGCACGTGGTAAACATACCATTCTTTGTAAGAGCTTCAATAGATTTTTATATTTTATCTTGGATATGAAGGAAATAGGCATTAAAGGTAAACTAGAGTAGTATATGGGAATTCATTTTTTTTCATTTACATTTGAATGCCATCCATCCTCCTGTTTTTAATCAAATATTTCTGTTTCAAGTGTTGTGAAACTTAGATTGACTAAATTATAATGTATCTTAATATTTTTATTGTTTATTATGAGTTAATATCTGTTTTAATAGGATGTTTAAATATTCTGATTTTGTTTTTGTCATTTGATTGTTTGTCATGTGATTATGATTACTGTAGTAGAGTTTTCTAATGTTAAAATATTCAGTTAGATGTTTCATTGCTTAGTTCTGATGAAATCCTGTTTTTACTATGGACAAAATTGCTAAACTAATTCTGTTTATTACTGTTTATTGATTACAGTTATTAATTTTTCTATGATATATATATATATATATATATATATATATATATATATATATATATATATATATATATTCATACTCCCGTTTTTACTGCTCTTCACCATACCACTCCAAGCTGTAAACCCCTACTCTCTCTGCATACTATACATTTGGTTTCTTAACTTAAAATCTGTGAAACGTAGTCAGCTTGTCCATGCCACTCAGTTTACACTCTCTTTGCCTCCCTGTCATGAATAGTATACCTTTGCTATGTACTCCGTCAGCAGTATGTATGTCATACAATCCTATTTCAAGTATTCCAAATGCATCAAATACCCCTCAGGACACCAAAAATGTCAGTTGATCTAAGAAATCAGGGAGTTTTTTTTATGTACTGATCCCTGGAAAGGTGAATCTCTGTGAAGTGTTTATATTGTATTTTTGTTTAATTTCTCTATTTCTTGAACTATGATTATTACACTATTGTCTGACTGCTGTTTTTCTTTCACATACCATGTGATTGTGCAATAGTGATGTTTGTGCTCTCTTTTTATACTGTTAAATTACTGTGCATACATGATGTTTGATATGTTAGTACTGTGCAATTATTTCTTGTGCGGAGCTTTTCTTCTAGGGCCTCTGTTGAAAAGGGGCTTGTCTGCCATTTGGACTTTCCTGGTAAAGAAACAGAAATGAATAAATAAATAAAGCAAATATAGCTTGTATTAAGTACATTGAGTAAACTGTAGAAATGTATCATTATTCTTTGTAAATTGCTCATTAGATGATATCCCCTATTAGACACAAATACAGTGGAAGAGTTATTAGCAACCCCCTGAAGTGAAAATGTAGGTTACATGAACTATAAAACAGGATGAAAATGCTTTATGTAAACTATAAATCACATCTTAGCTTTGACTGCATCTACCAACAGTGTAATTCTTATTTTAATTGGTTACTGAATCTCTTAGTGGCTTCTACCCACACCTACTCTAGTCCCTACTTACCTAGACTCCGTCATAAATATATACTGTACTCAGTCAAAGACACTTCTCAGTTGTAAAAATATACTGTACACAGTCAAAGACACTTCTCAGTTGTAAATGTATACTGTACACAGTCAAAGACACTTCTCGGTTGTAAATATATACTGTACACAGTCAGACACTTCTCAGTTGTAAATATATACTGTACACAGTCAAAGACACTTCTCAGTTGTAAATATATACTGTACACAGTCAAAGACACTTCTCAGCTGTAAATATATACTGTACACAAAGACACTTCTCAGTTGTAAATATATACTGTACAGTCAAAGACACTTCTCAGCTGTAAATATATACTGTGCACAGTCAGACACTTCTTCTGCTACTCCTTTCTCTCTTTCCACTAAAAAAAAAAAAAAAAAACTTTTTCTAAGCTTGTTTCCTGCCTTTCCTGTGGGTAGTCTAGCCTGGATATAGATTTGCTGTGTCCAGGACTATTTGTAGGCTTCTAGGCCCCCAAGCCTTTCTGTGTTGGAGGGAAGCCTTCTAGCTTAATTTTGTTTCTTAGAACTAGCCAGTTTTTTGTTTCAGCACTTGTTCAGAACTTATTGTAAGCACTAAATAAGCTACAAATTACTACAGCACTCAACTTTCCTCACTGTCTAGAGGAAAACAGTTTCTAGTACTTAACAAATAAGCACCTATCCAGGCATGTCTAAGGGTCAGCCCCAGTGTTTTCTCCTGTCTACCTGATGAATCTGGGCATCTTGGGGCAATGCAGTAATTGCCTCATGTACACAGACAACCCTCTCCTCCTACCACCCAACACTACAACCTGTGAGAGATGCACTTATATAGCCAAACTGGAAGCAAAGCTCTCTTCACCCAAGACTGGACTAGACAGTCAAGAGGAGAAGGTAAACACTTGCACTACACCACACTCAGCACATAGTCCCTCAAAACCTACACCACCAAAACACACACATAGAAACACAAAACACACACCTACATTCGTGGAGGCTCTCAGTAACAACCTGCCCAAGCAACAGGGACCTCCAAAGCAGAAACACAAGCAACCTCCACCCCCCAACACAACCCAAATGACACATAGCCCACAAACTCAGTGTGCCACTCAACCACAGCCCATAAGGCATAACAACGTACCCAACACTCTAGTCATAGGTGACTCTATAGTCAGGCACACTGATGTTCCACTCACCAGGCTAAACAAGGAGAAAGTTACTGTCAGCTGCCTGTTGGGTGCCAGGATCCGCCTCATAATGCATGCACTCAGGTCACTCCACAACAAGTACAAATATGACTCTGTCATTGTCCATGTTGGTGTAAATGACCTGAGACGTACCTCCTTGGACTACATGAAAAGGGACATGGAGGAGCTGTCCGATCTTGTAGCCCAGGCAGGTATGACCCTAGCCCTGAGTAGCATCCTACCATCACCCAGAATGATACCACAGTACAAGGACAAAATGACTGACTTCAACAATTGGCTAAGCTTCTGGTGTCATTCTAAGGGAATCCAGTATCTGTCTGCCTGGGATGACATGATTGACAAGCCACGATGCTTTGCCAGAGATAGCCTGCACCTGTCGCCCCTGGGATTCCAGATACTGGCTAAGGCTCTAGCCACCCCTGTAGTGCCTTTTTTAGGTAAGGATCAAATGACAAATTCACCACCCTAACAGGTACAGGCAAGAAGAATCTGAGGGTGTTGCTACTCAATGCTAGAAGTCTAAACCTCAAAATGCACTCTCTCGAGGCACTCCTTAAAATGGAGAACATCGACATCTGTGCAGTGACAGAGACCTGGTTCAAGGCTCCAGAGACTACCCCTGCATTACCGGGCTATAATTCATACCACACCTTTCGGCCACCTAACCTGGACCAAAACACTAAAGGCGGAGGCGTGTCCATATTCATTAAGGATATCCATACCTCCAGGCTAGTTGCTCAGCATAATGCATCCGAGATTATCCAAGTGCAACTAACTCTGGGCAAGACTGCAATCCAAATTGTAGCTTGCTACAGATCCCCCACCATGTCCCAGGATTCCCACTCCTCATTTCTTAATACACTGGGAAATATTAGGGTACAACCTAACACCCTAATAATGGGCGATTTCAACTACCCTACCATTAACTGGGAAAACTACTCATGTACCAACTCTTGTGCTCAACGTTTTCTGGAATTCATAAATTCCAATGCCATGGATCAACTTATCCACACCTCCACCAGGGGCAGCAATATCCTAGACCTGGTTATTACCAACATGGGCAACCGGTGCTCCACATCAGAGGTCAATTCCTCGTTGGTCAGATCCGACCATAAGCTAATCACCCTAGACACCCACATTCCTCCCCCACCCCCATTAGGGAAACTACAGTAAAAAATTTCTCCAACGCCACCTTCATGCTTCTTAAGACAGAAGTGGCAAACTTCACGACACCCATGCTGACGGACAATAGAGGTATGACTGCTGAATCCTACACAAATGCACTTTATAAGCACTTACATGAGTGCATGGATCATGCAATCCCTAACAGAACCAAGATGCTATCCTCCAAAAAAAGGAAGCCAATCTGGTGGTCCCCTGCCATAAACAAACTCTACAACAGAAGAAAGAAACTGTTGCAAAAAAGAGTAAAATCCCATGATTGGAGAAACTCCCTGGTCAGCTTCAGTAAGAAGCTGAGATCCCTCATAAAATCCTCAAAAGCTAGTTATGAAAACAAAATCACCACTGACTCTAAAGACAACCACAAAGCATTCTATAGCTATGTCAAGAATCTCAATGGCAACACTCAGACTTGCTCTGAGTTACAGCACAATGGCACTAAATATACAGAACCAACGGATATTGCCAACATCCTGGCAGATAGGTTCAGTGCTAACTTTACCCCTCTGTCATCCCCTAAAGGGCCCATCTCTATACCAGAAGAATGCAAAGTTCCTGTAATCATGGCTGCAAAGGTAAAAAACACACTACTCAAAGCCAAGAACACAGCATCCATGGGACCTGACGACATCCCAGGCTGTGTTCTACATGAACTACAGAACGAACTGGCACCCCACCTAAGTACCATGTTCAATCATAGCCTCACCTCAGGCTATGTGCCCACTGAAGGGTGCACAGTGACAGTTATCCCACTCCACAAAGGGGGAGCCACCACAGACCCCGGAAAGTACCGCCCCATTAGCCTAACGAGCCTGGTCTGCAAGGCTATGGAGCATATCATCATGGAACTTATAAACAATGACATTGGTAATCTCCAAACTCAGGACCCCACCCAGTTCGGGTTTGTAAAAAGCAGATCATGTCTCCTAAACCTGATAGACTTCTTTGAAGCAGTCACCAAAGCCGTAGATGAGGGTAAGCTGGTTCACACAGCCTATCTAGATCTCGCCAAGGCTTTTGACACCATCCCCCACTCTGGAATTATAGATAAACTCACTAAACTAGGTATGAATCCTTATGTCACAAGATGGGTTGCCAACTGGCTCACTGACAGAACCCACACTGTGAAAGTAGCAGACTCCAAGTCCAGCTTCAGACCAGTGACAAGTGGAGTACCACAGGGTTCAGTCCTGGGTCCTCTCCTGTTTGGTATCTACTTCTCTGAAGTACAGGTCAACACAGAAGGTCTTTGGCTAACGAAGTTTGCAGATGACTGCAAAGTAGGAGCCATAATCAAAACTCCAAAAGATGTGGACATCCTACAAAAGGGCCTTGCTGAGACAGATGCCTGGTGTCAAAGCCATGGCCTCAAGCTCAATGCCAAAAAGTGCCTTTTGGTAAAAACTCAGTACCCATAAACTACCACATAGGTGGTAGTCTACTTAACACCAAAAGTGTGATAAGAGACCTTGGGACACAGGTGGACAGTAGTCTCTCCTTTGATTATCACATTGCCACAGTAGTCAGGAAATCCTTCTATGTGGCACACCTCATCACAAAAGGTTTCTCATCCAGGAAAAAAGAGGTCATTGCTCCCCTCTACTCATCACTCATTAGACCCATTATAGAGTACAATGTCCCTTTTGGTATGTACCTCACAAGACATCTACAACAACTGGAAAGGCCACAGAAATACCTCACAAAGAGGATTACTGGCCTCAAAGAGATGCCCTATGCAGACCGTCTCAAAAAACTGCAGCTTTACTCCGTTGCATATCGCCTACTCAGAGGTGATCTCTGCCTAGCACACAAAGCTATGTCAAACCCAGAGCTTTTAGACATGCTCCACTTCAAGAAATCCCAATCCCTATGAGCTACATGCTCTAGGGACCTAAACCTCGTCACCACAATAAACAGAACATGCTGGAGGGATAGAGCCCTGTCCCAGAGACTTCCCATACTTTGGAACAAACTACCTATCTACATCAAACAAAGCTCCTCATTAGCACTCTTCAAGAAAAATCTTGATGATTGGATGGGAGATAGGAAATTCACCCCGGGGATCACTTCTGTGGCTCTGCTTGACAGTGGCACAGGAAAATAATTTTCTTGAGTGGCGAAAGCCAGGGTACCTTTGGCTAGGCTCATATAGGCCCTAGGACCAATAGCCTAGTACCTACCTATGAACCTAAGTTGTAAATATATACTGTACACAGTCAAAGACACTTCTCAGTTGTAAATATATACGGTACACAGTCAAAGACACTTCTCAGTTGTAAATATATACTGTACTCAGTCAAAGACACTTTTCAGTTGTAAATATATACTGTACTCAGTCAAAGACACTTCTCAGTCATAAATATATACTGTACACAGTCAAAGACACTTCTCATTTGTAAATATATACTGTACTCAGTCAAAGACACTTCTCAGTTGTAAAAATATACTGTACACAGTCAAAGACACTTCTCAGTTGTAAATATATACTGTACACAGTCAAAGACACTTCTCAGTTATAAATATATACTGTACACAGTCAAAGACACTTCTCAGTAGTAAATATATACTGTACACAGTCAAAGACACTTCTCAGTTGTAAACATATACTGTACAGAGTCAAAGACAGTTGTAAATATATACTGTACACAGTCAAAGACACTTCTCAGCTGTAAATGTACATTGTACACAGTCAAAGACACTTCTCAGTTGTAAATATATACTGTACACAGTCAAAGACAGTTGTAAATATATACTGTACACAGTCAAAGACACTTCTCAGTTGTAAATATATACTGTACACAGTCAAAGACACTTCTCGGTTGTAAATATATACTGTACACAGTCAAAGACACTTCTCAGTTGTAAATATATACTGTACACAGTCAATGACACTTCTCAGTTGTAAATATATACTGTACACAGTCAAAGACAGTTCTCATTTGTAAGTATATACTTTACACAGTCAAAGACACTCTCAGTTGTAAATATATACTGTACACAGTCAAAGACACTTCTCAGTTGTAAATATATACTGTACACAGTCAAATACACTTCTCAGTTGTAAATATATACTGTACACAGTCAAAGACACTTAGTTGTAAATATATACTGTACTCAGTCAATGATGCTACTTTCTTTAAATTGTAAACCTTGAAAATGTATTATCTATGCTAAACTATGCTTGTTTTGTTTTTTTTTTCACTACAACAACTATGTATAACTCAGATTATATGCTTCTGTCTTACTATTGAATTTATGAATGTAATTACCATGGAGCTTTTCTCCTCGAGTCTCCACTGAAAATGGGCCTCTGGCTCAGCTGGACTAATCCGGTTAACAAATGTTAAATAAACAAACAAATAAATAAATATATATATATATATATATATATATATATATATATATATATATATAAATAGTACCCAGATTCATAAATTGCAATCAAGCCCAAACTTGCCCAAAAAAAAACACAAGCAAGGAGATTCCACTCATCCAAGTCCTCCTAAAACAGCAACACTATAAAACAAGAAATAAAACAACAAGGTATTCTATAAGTATAGAAGGAAACTTAAAGATAATATTTAGAACTGTAAATCTCCAACTTCAGAATCGTTGACAGGTGAAGTCTGTGCTATAATCCTTATCATACCTCCAGATGAGATTGAAGCAGCCTTTGTCACAATCAGGAATTATTTTTCCATGGATCCTGATAACATCTCTGGAAGTTTTCCCAATATATAAGATGCAATCTTGTAAATCCTCTACACATGTTTAGTATATAAACGTTTCTGTACTGTCTTCAACCTCATACAGCTGCAGGAGGTCTTGGAGGTCTCTGAGTAAAAGAGAGGCTCTTCATCTATCAGAGGAATTAAAAACTCATCAGTCTCACCAGTATTCTGTGCAAACATCTGCGGAGACTCCCTATGGAAGTTTTTTCAGAGCGACACAGATGATCTGCTTTTAGATATGAATGCATATGATTTGTTAATGGAACATCATTTCCTACTAAACTTTATTATCTTTTTTGTGTAGGTTGCAATTGCATTGGACAAGGGGTAAAGTGTAAATGCTGCCTACCCTGATTTTGTAAAGGCCATTGACAGTATCCCATGAAGAAATAATAAACAAACTAAATGAGCTCAGGAATGAAAATTGGGTTTCCAGTGGAATTCACTTGATGAAGACTGGAGGTCAAATCTTCTCATCACCTAAAGTAGTAGGTAGGGTGTTTCAAGGCTCTGTTATATGTTCATTTCTCTCTCTCTCTCTTTCTGGTATCGTATTTTCAGATGTAAAGGTAGATCACTACAGACTCTGGGTCAATAAATCTGATGATGCCGACTGCAAAGTGGGTTGCATTTTCCTTTCACTATCAGACGCTATTGTTATCTAGAAAGACTTGATCACAGCCTATACTTGGTGCAAACATAATGCCTTGGCATTCATTGTTAACAAATATAGCATTGTAACCTCAGCAATTTGGGTGCTTGCAGTTGCTTACTGCAGTGAAGGAAAGCTACTTATATCACTGCATCCTACAAGAGAATAGTGGTCAGGAAAGCAGAGTTACTGTGTATCCTGTAAGAGTACATTCACCTTTTTATGAGTCTTCCCTGTACTCCTGCAATGGCTGTACTCGTCACCACTTTCAAAGTCTAATTTCTGAAGTCCTGGTAAGGGTAAATACATAAAACTAAGGCAGCAAGGAGACATCTACAAGTGCAATTTCTGAAGTCCTGGTAAGGGTAAATACATAAAACTAAGGCAGCAAGGTGGCATCTACAAGTGTAATTTCCGAAGTCCTGGTAAAGGCAAATACATAAAACTAAGCCAGAAAGGTGGCATCTACAGGTATAATTTCAAAAGTCCTGGTAAGGGTAAATACATAAAACTAAGGCAGCGAGAAGGCATCTACAAGTGTAATTTCTGAAGTTCTGGTAAGAGTAAATACATAAAAGTAAGGCAGCAAGATGGCATCTACAAGTGTAATTTCTGAAGTCCTGGTAAGGGTAAATATAAAAAAACTAAGGCAGCGAGGTGGCATCTACAAGTTGACATGATTTGTTAAGTGTAACAGTGAAGTGATCAGCATTGAAAATGCAGAGTTGGAGTTATTAAGGAGTGTGTGCAAAAAGTTAGAAAAATATGGCATTTCCATTACATTAATTAATAATGAAAAAATAGAATGTGATACAATCTTGTTGGGGGTGGTGTGTTCAAACAGTGGGCTTTAGTAAAAAAAATTATATTAAAACCTAATGGGTAATATAAAGATATTCATTTATTTATCATTTGTGTACTGGGAAGTCCAACCTGGACAGAACCCATTTTCAGTGGAGGCCCGGGGAGAAATGCTCCAGACTCACATCTTAGGAATGCAGGAGGAAACTGGAGCACCCAGAGGATACCCATGCAAATGAGAATCAAACCAGAGAACCTCTGGCTGTGAGGCAACAATGCTAACTGCTGCACCGCTTATAAATGCTCATTTAGCAAAGCAACTACATTTTCATAACTGTATTAATCTCATGAAAGCTGTGTGACCTTCAGGTGAACAAATGCTTACAGCTTATACAAAGTACTGAGGCAGATAGTGTTGCCACTGACACTTGCTATGTAACACAAATCGTTTCCTAGATCAATATTGTTTTGACATATTTTGAAATGATTACATGCAGACTTTACACACATGCACACATACACATGTATATATATCAAAAACAGAGCACGCTATGGTCACACTACATCATTAGAATGTTTTTGAAAATGTGACAATTCTGTCACTGATAACTTGGATCTATGTTGCATGTCTTGCAGAGTTGTTTGACGAGAAAAACAGTATTGCAGCCTCAGAACTCTGCTATATAAAATCATCTACAGACAGACCTTTGATACTAACAGCAGTGTATAGCCCGTTGTTTACAAATAGCTACCAGAGTTTACATTTTTGTAACTGACATCATTTATGAGATATTATAAATATATATTATAAATATAATGTAGTGTGTTTTCAGTAGATGATTTCGGACAGAAGCTGTCAGGAAGAAAATGATTTCCTGGCTTAGAATATCTCAGAAAGCAAAGGTGTTAATTAGCTTCCTGCTGTTCAGAATTAAATGAGTTAAGACAAATTATGATGTTCTTCATATGGATCACTGCAGCAGTACCCTTACCTAAATGGGTTATATCCCGCAAAGGATATAACAGCCGGCCAACTTCCAAAGCTTCTGGGCACCATCCTTGCACCCAAACTGTCAAGCAACTCAAGCTAAGTTGGCTAAAAGACAAGTTTGGACGTGAAGCCCTTCAGAGCTTTTCTGACACTAAGAGTACGCTCCCCTGAGGCTTTAGAGGGTTGAAGGTCAGCTTGTGCTTTCCTTTGCTGGGCAGATAATTTCCCTTAGGGGGGAAAAACTTTTATTTTCTTATATTTACTGATATTTTATTATTTTCTTCTTCAGGAAAGTTATTTTAAAGCTAGGTGTAATCTGTTTTATGCACTCTCAAGACTGTAACTTATTTTTTAATGGACTGCATTTTTTTCCTGTTAGATTAAAGGTACTCTAAGCTAAATATCATATTTTCTGTGGCAAAATTATATTTAGTTTTCCATTGTGGGGCTGTCATCATCTTTGAAAGTGTTTTTTACTGTTTTTTTTTCTGTCAGAAAAGTAACTTTTGTGGAATAGTAGTTTTACTGGCATTTGTTGCTTGTCGTCACCAGGGAAGAGGCAACATTTTCAGCTTGCCCATGGAGCAGATTGTCAGATCCAGTCAGTCCTTCTTTCAGCAACAAAAAAGAAAATGTTAAGCAAACAGACTTTGCCACCTCAGCCATAGGTGGGTTACTATGCTGTGGCCATTTGTTGTACCTCAGACCAGTCATCTTTTACCCCAGATCCCTCTGATGTAGCACCTACAGCAACTATGGACTGTCAGTTAGCCACATCCTCTGTGGCTATTACAGGCTCTTCAGTGAGCAAGGGAGAGTTGCTCTTGTTGGTCTTAAGAGAGGGAACAGGAGAGTTTTCCCTGTTCTATCAGAATGCTGTGCCTGTTCCTGGGGAGTAGCGGCTGCCATTAATAACATTGTTGGCTCCATTTTGCTGTCAAAAAGAAAACCAAGCATCCATCTTCTCTTCCTCAAATTTCTTTGCATAGAAGCAGTTTACTGGGCCTGGCTCGGGGTTTAATTCAGGGTATTGCTCCTTCCTGTAGAGTAGTTTCTGGTAAAAGAAAGAGGGCTGCCACTTTTCCTTAAGAGATTCAAGATTCTGAATCTGAACAAGAAGATGCAGACACATATTCAGGGTTTTACACTCATATTTCTGATTCAAACTCAGAAGAGAGCTCAATTACTGATTCTTCCTGTAGGGAGCTCTCTATTTCTGAGAATATTACTAGAATGAGCCAATGTTTTCAGTGGGAGAACACTGAGGATTCTTAGTCCCTCAGAAAATATTATGTGTTGTTAAAGAAGGATTTTCCAGAACCTACACCCATTCGTCCTGTTATGTCTGCTTTAGAGGATATGTGTTTTACTGCCTGCAATTTTCCTGATAGTCAGCCACCTGTCCCTAAAAAGGCAGATAGGATGTACAGAGTTCCTCATTCTGTCAAACTTTTATACACTATGGCCAAACCTGACCCCAGCAGCTAATGCTTTATTTGACTCCACTGCTGCAAAGCACTTAGTTAATTAGTTAATTCCAATCTTACTCTTTCTAATAATGATAGGAACATTATTGATAGGTATGGGAAAAAGTGTATACTTCTGCAACTTTGATTTTCCAGCATTTTAAATTGTCAGGTTCATATGTTAAAGTTTGTTACGACATATTATGAACACACGAGGAATGTTTTTATCACAGTTTTTTTTCTCTTGTGAAGAAGATGCTGCTTTAAATAACTATAATTCTGTTGCACAAGTCACTACTCATTGTTTGCAATCTGTATAACTCTGTTGATATTTCTTCCAGGGCTATGGCCCTGGTACTGTTTTAAGGAGGTATACCTAGCTCCATTCTCAGAATCTCCCAGATGATATAAAAAATGAGATTTTTAAATTCTCCCTTGGGTAGAGATTTATTGTATGGCCTCTCTGCTGCAGAGGTGATCAAAACATATGATGAAAAAAGCAAGCTGATCCAGAAAATCTTCAAGATTTTTTAGTCCTCCTTTTCCAAATCGTTCAAGGAATTTTCTTTCTCCTCACCCATAATTCAGGTAAACTGACATTTAAGAAGAAATGGCAAGGGGGTTCCAAAAAGAAGTCTCAAACCTCACAAAACCATGGGCAGTTGAACACGTCTAAATGACTTTTCAAAAGACCTTGTGAACCCCTTCCACCTGGATCTTTTTCTCTTCCCAAAAGTCTGAATCTCCATTTTTCTCTTTGGCTACAGTCTGTTTCAGATAAATGGGTTCTGAAAATCATTCATCAGGGTTACAGATGGCAGTGTATGGAAATTCTTCCTTTCCTACAGATCCGACACTTTTGTTTCTACCTCCACTGCGAAGAACTTTCAGGCTTACTGGTCTAAAACTGACCAAAAAATGTAAACAAACAAACAAACAAAACAAGTAAATTACTAAATAAATAATTAAATAAATAAAATGGATACATGCAAGTCTCATCACAGGGCAGTGAACATCAAACCTCTTAAAGGCCATTGGGTTATAATTGTACTGCTGAACCTATGCATCTATGAATAATAGAGAAAATAATATTTTTGCTCACAGGAACAGGCTTCATCCTTTTGAGCAGCTCCTACCAGGTGCAAGTAACTGTATCATTATACAACAACCCCCCATTAATATTCCAAAATATGCACGCTGATTGGTCATCTTGCACATTGTAAATCAGAGTTATAGTAATGGAAAAAGGTCCGGTCGCCCAGACTTTTTCCATTAGTATAACTTTTTTTACAGCAACGGTGAACGCAAGATCTCCGTTGCTTTTTACATACTGTCTCACTATGTTAAACGAGTTTAACATAGTGAGACAGCTTTAAAAAAAGTAATGGACATCTTCCTCTCTCCGTTGCTTTTTTTAAAGCTGTCTCGCTATGTTAAACTCCTTTAACATAGCGAGACACTTTGTAAAAAGCAACGGAGATCTTGCTTTCTCCGTTGCATTTTTCAAAACTGTCTTGCTATATTAAATGGGTTTAACATAGCGATCACTCCAAAATACAATGTGCTAGCAAGTACGGCAGGTGCACGAGCCACAGTAGCTTGAATATTCAACAAACAAAAACATTTTTTCGAAACTTAATAAAACCTCAAGACAGTTCAGATGTTGCATGTCTGAACATTTGGGGGATATTAGGAATGGTAGAATGACCAATGCATTGTACAAACACTCACTCACTCATCCAACAGCCAAATTTACTTTCACCATTATTGATAGAGTTTTTGGAAATAAAGATTTCAGAACAGGATGGCACGATTTACTTAACACTAAAGAAAAGAAATGGATAGTGAAACTAGGGGGTCTTTTTTCCCCAGGTCTTAATGACAAGTTATAAAACTTTTATTAAGTTTTGATATAATGTCCAGTTATTATTTTATAATCTATATTCTTTTGAATACATTCAATTTTTGTTGCTAACTTCTATATTTTTATATACATAATATTATATATACATATGTATACATGTATTTTATTTGTACAACCTTTTTTTGGGTCTAACAGGAAATGATGTCATTATTTGCTTCATTGGTTCTATTATTTAAATGCAGTTTGTCAACCACATATCATGTATAGCCACTGAGGAAAGCTACAAGCTGAAACCGGTCTGGTTCAAACAATAAAATATTTTTGCTTCTATTTCTGCTTCCATCCCTGGTGCTGGCCTTTTTGTTTGTTGAATATTTAACATAGCGAGACAGATTTAAAAAAAGCAACGGAGATTCCGTTGCTTTTTTTAAAGCTGTCTCACTATGTTAAACTCCTTTAACATAGCAAGACAGTTTGTAAAAAGCAACGGAGATCTTGCCTTCTCCATTGCTTTTTGCTCACAGCTCTGATGTACTGCATAAGCATACGTATGCGCAGCACATCAGAACTGCCACAGAATACCAGACAGCTGTGGAAGGGCAGCAAGGAGGCATTGTACAATGCCATTATTTAGGAAAAGTAATTATTTTTTTTCTTAAATAATGTCCTTGTATAATAGCAATAACCCACGCCTGGCTGTGGGTAATGCTGGATTTACCCACGGTTGTCTTTGACTGACCACTCAGGCTTCACCCTCGTGATCAAACTACACCAACCGTGGGTAAATCCAGCATTACCCACACCCAGGCGTGGGTTATTGTTATAATAACCTATACCGATTACATGCAGTATTGGTGTCTCATACATTCCAGCAAACATTCCACCTAATCCTGCCACTAGATTGTTTGCTTTTGTGGATTTTTAGTGATATAAGATATTGAAACACTTGCCTAGCAGGAAGATGCACAGAACAAAAACTTGAATACACAATGGTGATTTTTTCTGACCCGCCAACCTGTTAAAACTTGGTTATCATCATTAATCCCCTCTTCTCTATTATACATGGGGTTGGGGCATCACATCAACATTAATTAACATGATCAATTCACCTAGGGACAGCATTTCCTCTATTGAGTGAGGTAGCTATTATTACATATTCCATGTCATGCTTGGAAAATATAGTATACTTATATTTTAACTGAAAAACTCTATCTTGCTTGAGTATGCAACAGAAAGATATTTGAATTATATTTCTTCATGCACCATAAATAAATAAATTAAATAAAAATGTTCATATTTAAATTAAGTATCGCACTCAGAGGTGATTGAAAAATATATGAATTCCATTTTATCTGGAAAACACATAAAAACACACAGGTTCCATTCACACTGATGTGTTTTCTTCACTCTGGAAAACAGGTCACTTTTCAGTTATGAATCACAAATGATAAATTAACTACAAACAGTCCATTTATTAAAAAAAAAACATTTTAAATGTATTTAAAATAAATTACATAACACCAGATATCACTGGAGCTGTTGGCATGGAGCATACTACTCAAGTCCCTACTTCCGTGAAATATTTTGTTTAATTGACACTTTCCATTGAGATATTACATTTTATAGTAAGCCATAATTGCAAACTTTTTTTTGTTGAATGAATGAATTAACAACATGTGAACATATTGCATCTTGCTGCCTAGACTTCTAGAATGCTGATTTGTATACTTTGTCAACCACAATAAGCCAGCAAAGGAAAAAAAAACTTCTATGTCATGATGGAAAATAAGTTATTCAGCCAAATAGACCTTAATTAGTTACTGAAGGAAAATAAATATAGCAGATATATGCTGGCAAATAGAAGTAAATATATCACAGAAGTGCCTGCAAAAAGAAATAATAAATGTTATCTTTGTCCTTCAGAGCAGGAAGACCTTAACTTGAAATACAGGTATAATACAAACCATGTAAGCGGCAGTATTTTATAAAGCTGGCAGAGAAGCAGTAATAACTCAGAGCATTGACAAAAATAACAAACAGGAGGAGTATCATACAAGCAAGCATATTTAAATGGTACAATTATTAAGTGTGATAAAGATTAGTGGCGCTGTACTTGTGTTTCAAGATGGAAAAATTCTCAAAGGGTAATAACTATCAATAAAGTATTGGCAATACAATTCACAAAGGGTAAAAACTATCAATAATGTATTGGCAATACAATTCACAAAAGGTAAAAACTATCAATAAAGTATTGGCAATACAATTCACAAAGGGTAAAAACTATCAATAAGGTATTGGCAATACAATTCACAAAGGGTAAAAACTATCAATAAAGTATTGGCAATACAATTCACAAAGGGTAAAAACTATCAATAAAGTAATGGCAATACAATTCACAAAGGGTAAAAACTATCAATAAAGTATTGGCAATAGAATTCACAAAGGGTAAAAATTATCAATAAAGTATTGGCAATAGAATTCATAAAGGATAAAAACTATCAATAAGGTATTGGCAATACAATTCACAAAGGGTAAAAACTATCAATAAAGTATTGGCAATACAATTCACAAAGGGTAAAAACTATCAATAAAGTATTGGCAATACAATTCACAAAGGGTAAAAACTATCAATAAAGTATTGGCAATAGAATTCACAAAGGGTAAAAATTATCAATAAAGTATTGGCAATACAATTCACAAAGGGTAAAAACTATCAATAAAGTATTGGCAATACAATTTACAAAGGGTAAAAAGTATCAATAAAGTATTGGCAATACAATTCACAAAAGGTAAAACTATCAATAAAGTATTGGCAATAAAATTCACAAAGGGTAAAAACTATCAATAAAGTATTGGCAATACAATTCACAAAGGGAAAAAAAATATCAATAAAGTACTGGCAATACAATTTACAAAGGGTAAAAACTATCAATAAAGTATTGGCAATACAATTCACAAAGGGTAAAAACTATCAATAAAGTATTGGCAATACAATTCACAAAAGGGAAAAACTAGCAATAAAGAATTAGCAATACAATTCACAAAGGGTAAAAACTATCGATAAAGTACTGACAATACAATTCACAAAGGGTAAAAACTATCAATAAACTATTGGCAATACAATTCACAAAAGGTAAAAACTATCAATAAAGTATTGGCAATACAATTCACAAAGGGTAAAGGTATCAATAAAGTATTGGCAATACAATTCACAAAGGGTAAATACTATCAATAAAGTATTGGCAATACAATTCACAAAGGGTAAAAACTATCCATAAAGTATTGGCAATACAATTCACAAAGGGTAAAAACTATCAATAAAGTATTGGCAATAAAATTCACAAAGAGTAAAAACTATCAATAAAGTATTGGCAATACAATTCACAAAGGGTAAAAACTATCAATAAAGTATTGGCAATACAATTCACAAAGGGTAAAAACTATCAATAAAGTTCATAGGTTCATAGGTTGTTACTAGGCTATCTACCCTAGGGCATATATAAGCCTAGCCAGAGTATGTTTAGCTTTCGCCACCCTTTTGGATTAGTTGACTGTGCCTCTGTAGAGTAGGTCACAGAAGTTAGCCCTTTTAAGGTTTGTTTACTGTACCTCTGTCAAGCAGCGACACAGAAGAGATCCCAGGGGTAAACTTACAATCTCCCATCCATTTGTCAAGATTTCTCTTGAAGAGGGTCAGTGAGGGGCTCTGCCTGACATGGATTGGGATTTTGTTCCAGAGTGAGGGGAGCCTCTGGGATATGAATCTGTCCCTCCAGCATGTCCTATTTATTTCTGTGCTGAGGTTCAGGTCCCTGGAGCATGTAGCTCTAAGGGATTTAGATTTCCTGAGGTGAAGCATGTCCATTAATTCTGGGTTGGACATGGCTTTATACGTCAGACACAGATCACCTCTGAGTAGGCGGTACGCAACTGAGTAGAGCTGGAGTTTCTTTAGCCAAACTGCATTAGGGCATCTGTTTGAGGCCCTTGATCCTCTTGGTGAGATACTTTTGGGGTCTTTCCAGTTGCTGAAGGTGTCGGGTAAGGTACATCCCAAACGGGGCATTGTACTCAATTATGGGCCTGATAAGTGATGAGTAGAGGGGCACAATGACCTCTCTTAATCTAGATGTGAACCCTTTCATGATAAGGTAGGCTATATAGAAGGTATTTCTAACCACTTTGGCAACGTGGTTGTCAAAGGAGAGATTGCTATCTATTTGGGTCCCCAATTCCCTAATTACTTCTTCCGTACTTAATGGATTACCACCTATGTGGTAATTTGTAAGCACTTTGTTTTTTCCAAAGGGGATGACTATGCACTTTTTGGCATTTAGCTTTAGGCCATGGCTTTGGCACCAGTTATCCATCTCTGTGAGATCCTTTGGAGGATGCTTGTGTCAGTCGGCAAGTCGATTATAGCACCCAGTTTGCAGTCATCTGCGAACTTGGTCAGCCATAGTCCACCCGTGTTAGCCTGTACCTCGGAGAAATATATACCGAACAAGAGAGGTCCCAGGACTGAGCCTTGTGGGACACCACTTGTAACTGGTTTAGAGTTTGACATGGCACCTGCTATTCTGACCATGTGGGTTCTATCCTTGAGCCAGTTTGCAACCCATCTTGTGACATAGGGGTTGATATTTAAGCTGGTAAGCTTATTTATGATGCCCGAGTGGGGTATTGTGTCAAAGGCCTTTGCGAGGTCCAGGTAGGCTGTGTGGACACCTTCCCTTCATCTATGGCTTTGGTAACTGTTTCAAAGAAGTCGACCAGGTTCAAGAGGCAAGATCTGCCCTTAACGAAGCCGAATTGGGTAGGATCCAGTGTCTGGAGGTTCCCAATGTCTTTATTTATGATTTCCATGATGATACATTCCATAGCTTTGCAGACCAGGCTAGTCAGACTTATAGGGCGATAGTTTCTGGGGTCTGTTGTGGCACCACCTTTGTAGAGTGGGACCACTGTTGCTGTACGTCTTTCCTTGGGAACATATCCTGTAGTAAGGCTGAGATTGAACAGTGACTTTATATGAGGGTTTAGTTCTTCTTGGAGCTCATGTAAGACGCAGCCCGGGACACCGTCTGGTCCCATTGGTGCTGTGTTTTTTGCTTTGGAGAGGGCAGTTCTCATCTGTGCATCTGTGATCTCAGGAAGGCTACACTCTGTTGGGATAGACATTTGCTCTTTTTGGGGGGAAGGGGGGGAGAAGTTTGCACTGAACCTTTCTGCCAGGATGTTGGCAATGTCTGTGGGTTCAGTGAATTTTTTGTCATTTTGCACTAACTCAGAGAATATCTGGGAGTTGCCTTCCAGGTTTCTGACATAACTAAAGAAGGCCTTGTGATTATCTTTAGTGTCTTGTGCAATTTTTCTTTCAAAGCTGGCCTTAGAAGATTTTATGAGGGATCGTAGTTTCTTGCTAGTACTGATCAGTGACGCCTTCCCTTTTTTGGATTTTGCTCTGTCATGTAGTAGCTTTCTCCTTCAGTTGTATAGCTTATTTATGGCCGGAGTCCACCAGACAGGTCTCCTGCCTTTGGAGGAGTGAGTCTTGGTTTTATTTGGGATAGCATGCTCCATGCATTCCTGTAGGTGTCCATAGAATGCTTTTGTAAAGGATTCTGCATTTTGGGCCGTATTGTCCACTGGCCCGGGGGCTTTGAAGGATTCCACCTCAGTTTTGAGAAGTGTGAAGTTTGCTTTTGAGAAGTTCTTCACCGTGGTTTCCTTGGCTAGGGGTGGGTATGGAATATGGATGTCCAGTGAGATTTGTTTATGGTCTGATCTTACCAATGAGGGGTATACCTCTGGTGTGGAACGTAGAGACCCCATGTTGGTGATGACCAGATCAAGTATGTTTTCCCCTCTTGTGGGAGTGGTGACCAGTTGTTCCATAGCATTTGAGTTTATAACTTCTAGGAACCATTGGGCGAGGGTGTTTGGGATTGAGTAGTTTTGCCAATTGATGTTTGGGTAGTTGAAGTCACCCAATATAATAGTGTTTGCAGAGACATTCATATTCTCCAGTGTTCTCAGGAAAGCCGAGTGAGGTTCCTGTGTTTGGGAAGGTGGTCTGTAGCAGGCTACAAACTGAAAGGCAGTTTTGCCCACTGTTAGTTGCACATGGATGGTCTCCGAAGCTTTGTGCAGTGCCACTAGCCTGGAGGTGTGGGTATCTTTGATAAATATGGATACTCCCCCTCCTTTTGTGGTTCGGTCCGAGTTTTGAGGCCAGAAAGCATGGTATGAAGTATAACCTGGTAGTGCTGGGGTGCTCTCGGGAGCCTTGAACCAAGTTTCTGTTACTGCATAGATATCGATATTCTCCATACTGAGGAGAGTCTCAAGTGCGTGCATCTTGAGGTTTAGACTTCTGGCGTTGAGCAGCATTACCCTTAGTTTTTTTTTCTTTGTGTTGTCTATGGGGGTGGGTTTGTCTTTTGAGCCTTGCCTAAAAAAGGCACTATGGGGGAGGCAAGAGCCTTAGCCAATATTCAAAAACCCAGGGGTGACAGGTGCAAGCCATCCCTAGTGAAGCAACGTGGCTTGTCGAGCATGTCATCCCAGGCTGACAGACACTGGATCCCCTTTGAATGACACCAATACTTTAGCCAATTGTTAAAATTGATAATTTTGTCTTTATACTGTGGCATCATTCTTGGTGAGGGTAAGATGTTACTCAAGGTCAGGGTCATAACGGCCTGGGCTACATGATCAAAGAGCTCCTGTATGTCTTTTTTCATGTAGTCCAGGGAGGTACGTCTCAGGTCATTCACACCAGCATGGACAATGATGGAGTCATACTTGTACTTGCTTTGGAGTGACCCGAGTGCTTGTGTTATGTGGCGGATCCTGGCATCCGACAGGCAGCTTACAGTGACCTTCTCCTTGTTCAGCCTGGTGAGTGGGATGTCAGTGTGTCTGACAATAGAGTCACCTATTACAAGTGTATTAGGTGTGTTGTTTAGCCTTAAGGGCTGTGACTGTGTGGCACACTGACTTTCTGAGCTATGTGCTACGTGGATATTGTTTTGTGGTAGGTGTTGCTTGGATGTCTGCTTTGGAGGTCTCTGCTGCTTAGGCAGATTTTTATTTAGAGTCTCCAAGTATGTTTTTGTGTGTTTATGTGTTTGGTTTGCTGATGCGATAGGTCTATGTGAGACTGGATTTGTGGTGTGTGTAGTTACCTTCTCCTCCTGACAGTCTGTGCCAGTACTGGGTTGAGAGAGCTTAGCCTCCAGTTTGGCTATATAGTTGCATCTCTCACATATATTTGAGCTTGTTGGGAGGAGGAGAGGGTGGTCTGTATACATAAGACAGTTGTAACATTGCCTCAAGATTCCCAGATTCACCAGCTGGACTGGAGAGTAAACTCGAACCTGACCTTTGGACATGCCTGAATAATATAGGGAACTATTTATTGACTGATCAGAAAGATCCAATAGGGAGCAAGTGCTTTGAAGGAGTATAAGAGGATGTAGTGCATTAGTTTGTGTTTACCTATGAGATTACTTATACGAGCAAGTGCAGGGCTTTAGAATGAAAATAGAGTGCTTAATTTGACAATTAATTAAATTAAATTGGCAATACACTTCACAAACGGTAAAAACTATCAATAAAGTATTGGCAATACAATTCACAAAGGGTAAAAACTATTGGCAATACAATTCACAAAGGGTAAAAACTATTGGCAATACAATTCACAAAGGGTAAAAACTATCAATAAAGTATTGGCAATACAATTCACAAAGGGTAAAAACTATCAATAAAGTACTGGCAATACAATTCACAAAGGGTAAAAACTATCAATAAAGTATTGGCAATAAAATTCACAAAGGGTAAAAACTATCAATAAAGTATTGGCAATACAATTCACAAAGGGTAAAAACTATCAATAAAGTATTGGCAATACAATTCACAAAGGGTAAAGGTATCAATAAAGTATTGGCAATACAATTCACAAAGGGTAAATACTATCAATAAAGTATTGGCAATACAATTCACAAAGGGTAAAAACTATCAATAAAGTATTGGCAATACAATTCACAAAGGGTAAAAACTATCAATAAAGTATTGGCAATACAATTCACAAAGGGTAAAAACTATCAATAAAGTATTGGCAATACAATTCATAAAGGGTAAAAACTATCAATAAAGTACTGTCAATACAATTCACAAAAGGTAAAAACTATCAATAAAGTACTGGCAATAAAATTCACAAAGGGTAAAAACTATCAATAAAGTATTGGCAATAAAATTCACAAAGGGTAAAAACTATCAATAAAGTATTGGCAATAAAATTCACAAAGGGTAAAAACTATCAATAAAGTATTGGCAATGACAGAAACACACAAAGACATAAAATAAGCTTGTTATTATCCAGACAGTGAATGATGTCAACATGATATGAACTATGACATGTGTTACATATGTTTTACTTAGAAGAATAGAATCCTCGTTCTCGCTGGCAGGTGTTGACCCCTTGACAGAAATATTTTACTGATAGTTTTCACTTCCTGGACAAAGTTTGAATCCTAGCTCATTTACTAATCTACATTTCTTTGTTGCCATCCCTATAATATCTGCTTCAGTTTATTGTATGTAGTACTGAATCCTTCCAAATTTTTGACATCACATATTAATGGGCTAGGTTGATATAGCATTGTACAACATTAATTTTTGTACTTCTTGAATGTTTCCCTTACTTTATTTTGAAACTATGCCCCCTCCCCCCATTGTAACATGAATGTTTATTTGAAGAATGTTGCCCGCTTGAGACTTTACTACTTCCCTTGAGGTACTTATCATTTCTGTCTTACCTCTCCTCTCACTTCTTTTAACAAAGACCCCTACAATGTGTTTCATTATAATGTTTTGTCTCTGTTTTATATATATATATATATATATATATATATATATATATATATATATATATATATATATATCTTACAATGAGCTATCAAGATTGATAAAGAAAATTTAAAAGGCAAAATATATAGGAACTAAAATATGATGGCTAGTGAGATATTAGGTCTTGTTGATTATAGTTCTTGATCATGGGTTGTTTAATTGATTGATCTCTTATTACTTTATTGGGTTTTCAGTTGTTCAAACTTTGAGCATCCAAACTTTCTGACTTCTCAATAACACCCATCATTCCAATCCTGCTTGACCTTTAGCATCCCACATTACCACATGGAGGTGGTCTTCCCTCCTGTGGAACTCTTACCTTCTGAGAGCCCTCTGACTCTTGACCAGCAGTAGATAGTGATAGTCAGGAGCTTGCAGGCCAAGATCTATAGCTTGACAAACACCCAACCTTCTCTCATCAATCCAGCATGCTGATAAGACACAGCCATCAAAATCAGGGAGCTCAGGTTTCTGCATTCATATACACTCATGTTCAGCTCAATACTTACATAGCTTGCCATGCAGATGTACTGCCCCCAGTAGTCCATGCATATTCTTGGTTGTACTCTTACCATCTGCCATACTGAAAGACAGTATACTTGTTACAAGACAACCTCCCAAAGGCTTTAAAGTTGTAATTATCTGGTAAAGTGGCTATTGAATAAGCACACAGAGCTTTAAGTCCACCAAAGAAAATCTGTTTTCCACTTAAAACAGATAAAACCACACTGTCAGCAGCTGGAAACCTTATAGTAATCCACTTTATTACACACAATAGCACAATGGCAACCAAGATTGAACGCTTTCTTCCCCTGACCGGGGATTTCACCAGAATCAACAACTCACCTTCTAACAACTCATTTATACATTTGTCCTAATGACGTCACTGATTAATACAATAAATTTAAACATATCCTACACATTAATAGGTTAATTAGGTTTTAATGTATAGGGTGATATGGTTGCCATTGTGCTACTGTGTGTAATAAAGTGGATTACTATAAGGTTTCCGGCTGCTGACAGTGTGGTTTTATCAATTTTGAGTTGGTTTCACACTGGGATGCTCATTTTTATCTTTCTACTTCCCACTTAAACAGAGTGCATTCAGCCTATTAAGTCTCAGAGACAAGTAACTGCTAATGAGAACTGCAAATGATGGAAAACCCTTATCTTTTCCTGGATAGTAAGCTAGTCTATGCCAGGAGCTTGCAGTTTCAGCTTTAAAGTAGCAGAAGGGGGCTCCTGCAGACACAAGAACTGTATTTTGTAAATTATCTCCTCTACTCTTGAGTAACCAAGCAACCAATCAATTTAAGCAGAAAGGTGGGAACTGAGGAGAAACATTTTGGCTCCAAAGTACTGACGTTATTCTTCTTGAAACCAAGTTGCTAGCTAATTCAATGGTCAGTGCTACCTTATTGTCCCAAGATGGTGAGCAGTCATGGGATGCAGTGGTGAGAGTCAAGACAAGTACCTGGCCTAGGTTAATTTGCATCAGGAATGTAAAACGTCACTTAAGCAGATGCCCACTGTGCTGAGGAACCATGTCAACATTTTCTACAGAGACTCACTACAGAGAACAGATAAGAGGTATGACAAGAAGATGGGAACATGGAGAGTCTGGCTGAAGGTCAAGGAGATGGTAGGAAGGAAGCCATGTCGTCCTGAAATTTGTGGGTTAGGAGACTCCGCATTTTCTGCATCCAACTAAAGTATATAGGAGTAAAACTGGATGAGGAGTAGGAACACTTCTTCTGAAGAAGTGCTGTAGTAACCTTGTCTGATGGGTAAAGAGAATGAAAGCAAACACGCCTTTTTATGAGAGATTTGTGAAAAGAAACGCTGACATCATCTAAGCACTGTTCTCTTTGAAAGATATTGTATGATGGAAATGAGCTCTGAAAAGGTAGTTGTAAATGTTTTGTTATAGACAGTTGTTCCATCTTAGTAAACATTATTGCTGTTTCCTCACCGGCTCCTGAGTGTCTGTTAATTACTTATGATGTGAGTGCTTGCAAAAAATACTTTTCTTTTGTCCCTTTAAATAAAGCCTGTCTAAAAACTGAGAAACCTGTTTCCATGGGCTGGTTTTATTACTAATAAGTATGATAACAGTCACTATATCTATACCAATATATGCACACACACACACACACACACACACACACACACACACACACACACACACACACATATATATATATATATATATATATATATATATATATATATATATATATATATATATATATATAAATGAGTGCCATCTATTTGTTCGAAGTTTCACTACTTCGAACTCCACTTCACCGAGTCCACTTGTTCGAAGTAATGAAACTTTGAACATTGAGTTCGGCAGGCACAGTATAGCACGGAATGGGAATATTCCCTTTTCCCTGCTATAGTGCGATGTCGGAGTTGATATATTTAAGTAGGGGGGTCCAGGGGGGCTGGCCCCCCTGCAAAAACATGTTTTATTGGGTTTATTTTGGGGATAGTAGACTTCAGCGAAAGTGCACTTTCGTTTAAGTGGACTTTCGCTGAAGTGTAGGGTCTACTGCTTAATTTCGGAGAAGTGTATTTTCGATGTTAAGCAGTAAATCCATATATATATATATAGACATATACATGTTTTATATAGATATATTTATTTATCGTCATGAGTGTCTTGGCATACATTGTATTTGTGGATCATTGACCTGTGTATCGTCAACCAACGCTGGTCAACATATGCAGATGGTTGACAGATGTGTGAGGAGTCCATGGGATACAGGCATATGCCCTTTACCCTCAGATTGAGTGATCTTGGAGTCAGTATATATAATTAGCAGGGGCTATAGATTTGTTTGCATGCTCCGAGGGTATTCTTCTGCATATATTTAGTGACACATCAGCGCTTGAATTGTCAACCTTTTGTTGTCAGCATTTGGGTGTTTAGATCATTTTAAGTATACATACATCTATATATATATATATATATATATATATATATATATATATATATTTATATATATATATATATATATATATATTTTTTTTTTACACAGTAAAAACTCAAGCTTTGCTGGGTCTTTCTTGCAATTTTTACTGAATGGTTTGTCTGTGTGACCTTGTATACCCTTTGGTTTGAGTGTTATTTTGGGATATTTTGCAAGCACCCTAATGTTTATGGGCATGAGGTTTGTTTTTAAACTCTGGTTTTCTAAAGCATAACTAAAAAGTTCACTTGCTCTGCATTGATGGAGAACAAAAATTAGTTTGCACCACGTAAGCCTACAGCTAGTGGGATATGGTTTTATTGACATAACTGTGCCCATAAAGACTTAAAAAGTAAAATAAAAATCATGTGTTTTCAGAACCATGTAGCTGAAATACTGGTATATTGTTAAGGAGTAAATTGTATATTTCCCATGGGCCAGATTGTTTCACAGACTATCCTAAGCTGCTGCTCACTTGTCAGATGCATCTACTAGTAGACAGACAGTCTTGAGTCCCCTGTGGGCATTCCCTTATTATTTATCATATTTTGTGAGGAATAGTGTTACTTTTCTTTCAAAATGTTTATGTTATGGGATGGTGCTAGTGTGTTTGGTGATTGTCCCTAAAAACTTTTACCATAGAACTTAATGTTTCTGTCAGAAGATAAGACTGACTCTTCAAAGCTCCAATAATCACTTGTCAAACACCTTTTGCAGGATGGGCATGGACTTGGGTCCTGGTAACTCAATCATTCCCGCCTTGAGCTGCAAAAGAAGAAAAGTTGTGTGAACGGTTTCGGTCTTGACTTCAGCTTCCAATTTACCTCAGCCTCTGACAGTTGACTCTGTTGTGGCCATCTGTTCTTCGGACTAATACCTCTTTGTTGTACCCTTTTGTGCTGCTCCATGGGAAGCCACTAAGAATCGGGAGGCAAACTTGTCTTCTGTGTCTCTTCAGCTGCTCTTGTTGGTTATGGAAGAGCCACTCTTCTGCTTTTCAGGGAAGGGACTGGGCGATGCTGCTTTGCTAAGCCACTCTAAAGAACTTATTTCCAGTCAAAAGGACCACCTTTTATGCCACTTTTTTTCTGAATAGTGGGTCTCCCAGAAAAAGAAAACAAAGTTAGACACTTGCCTTCCATTAAAGCAGATAAGGGAGATTGACTGGGATTTTACTTATTTAAACCACATCAGTCTTAACATGCTGAATCTTCCCCTCATTTATAGAGGACATTTGTCACTGGAATAATGCCAGAATTCTAACAAATGTATTATGATTTGTTAGAGGTGGAGTTTCCTCAACATTCAGCTGTTCCCCCTGTGCTACCAGATTTAGCGGATGCTTTCTTTGTGGCCAGCAATTTGGCTGAAAGCCACCTGTACCTGGAACGTCTGATTAATTAACATCTTTTAGGTGAAATCCTGCAGTAATTTGTCTGTCAGAATCAGCTTCTGTCAACCTCTTTACAGAAGCTGGCCTTATTCTTCCTGACAGGCTTGGAAAAGCCTTGACAAGTTTGGAAAGAAAGTTTCTATGTCTTCCACTTTAGCCTTCAGAATAGTGAATTGCTCAGATGTTTGAATTTCTGCAGGTTTAGTCTGACAATTTGTAACAGTTACTTGCTGAGCCCTCTTCTTCAGAGAGTAAGGCATCTTTGATTTCATTAGTATTTTCTGTGTCTAAGGTAACTGATCATTTTCTAATATCTGCTCATGACATTGTTGACACTCTTCCTAGAGCAGCTCCCACCAGGTCAGTGATAAGACTTGCCTGTCTTCCCTCTCAGTATTTACCAGGGGATGTCAAAGATGAGATCCTGAATACCCTTCTGGTAAAGAGGTGTTACTTGGTCCTTTCTCTGCTAAGGTCCTTAAAAGGTCAGATGAAATGGGAAAAGTTATTGCAGACAGTTGCCCAGCTTTTTCAACTCTTCTTGCCAACATACAATAGAAACTTTTCTTCCAATTCAGGTTCCTTTTTTAAGAAACAGAATAAACATTTCCAAAAAGCCACAAACTAACTAACAGCATTTCAAAGATTTCACAAAGCAATAGCAGGGAGGCTCTAAGAAGAAAGTAAGGTTCTCCTAAATCAAAAGACAATCTAATAAAAAATCGACCTACTATATTCCCTTCTTGTGTTTCCTCTCCCCATCCTGGCAACCCTGTAAAGCTTTCCTAAGTCTAGGTCTTCACTTCCCTCTATGACACCAGATAACGTCAGACGCTTGGGTTCTGAGAATCATTCAAAAAGGCTACATGTGACAGTGGTATTCCCTTCCTTTTTTCAAGGGATTTCTCTTCATCCAGCCAATCAAACCTCAATGTTCCTTTCTTTTCTAAATCAGATGCTGCATCAGGAGGTTATAGAACCTGCTTCCCAAGAACTAAGATGGAAAAGATTTTATTCAAGGATTTTTCTGGGGCCAAAGAAAGAAAGGAGAAATCTATAGACCTGTCCTAGACCTTTCCTTCTAAGCCTTTGCATCATATTTTCACTTTTCTGTTTTACCTTTTGGCTTGTCAATAGCTTTAAGAGTGTTTATAAAATTCCTCACTCCTCTAATAGCCTGTAGCAGGTTGCAGGGCATTCATATTTTTTTTTATATTTGGACAAATGCTTTACTTTTCCAGATAATTTCACAAATTGTCACTAATCTCTAGCTTGGGTAAAAAAACAACAAAAAAACATCAACCTGGGTTTTCAGGTGAATATAGAGAAATCTCTCATTCTGTCTCATAGGATAGTGTTTCTGGAATGCCTATCAGGGACATCCCTCATGATGTATTTTCTTCCTTAGGATAGCTTGGAGTGTTACTAGGACTAGTTTCTGATATTTTCCAGCCAGACTTTGGCATCTGCCAGGAAATATCTTCAAATTCTAGGTTTCATGGCCTTTGTTATTCTCATGAATCCTTTGGCCAGATTCTATATGAAGAATATGGTAACCATTTGAAATGCATAAATGAGGCTAAAATACAGAGACTGAATGGCCAGAAAAATGGACTTGCATATACCAAGTCCAGGATTGCCATCTTTCAGTATATTCCCTTTTCTCCTTGGTATGGTGATCTTAGAATTGGCTGCTTGCCTCCTCCCCTTTGCAAAAAAAAAACAAGTTTAAAGGAATAGAGCAATGTTTGAAATTTGCTTTCTTCCTGCAGTTTCAGTCTTTTTTTTTTTTGGTCCGTTGGCACTCAGCATTACAAGTGCTGACATTTCAGTAGGTAGCTAAGGAATATCTGATGGTTCACCAGACTAGTTTGGACCCAGCACCAGCATCCCCTTCATTTCAAACTGAATTGTTGTAACTTATGAAAAAGGAGTTACTCTGGTGGGAGAATTGGTTGTCTCTCAAGTCCCTTCTCAATCTGCAACCAGAAATGTATCAGACTTTGCTTAGAGAGTTGAGTCTAAAGGAGGTGAACATCTTGGCCTTCCTGAACAAGCAAGACAAATTAAAGCACATAACTGTCACAGAAATAATGACTCTAACCGTTGCTCTCAAATTTCTGACCCATCTTTGGACTCTATGCCCTTTGCTAGTAATCATAGTTAACATCACAGTGATGCAGTACATAAACAAACTGAAGACTAGATATGGTAGTCTAGGAATTAGAAACTCAGTTCAGTCAGTCCCTTCAGGTTATCTACCTTTCATCAGAGCAGAATATATTCTTGATAAGCTGAGAAGGACCAGGATAGACCCCTTTGAACAGAAGCACCTGAGGGTCTTCCAGGAATAAGTCTCACTGTGGGGAACTCCTCAAGCAGATCTGTGTACCTCCAACAGAAACAGACAGTTACAGAAAATCTGTTCCAGGACTCCTTGCATAGAGACCTGAAAGACAAATACCTTTCATTTCTATTGCTGGGAACATTCCTTTTCTTCTGATAACCAGGGTTCTTCTAAAGTGGCAGAAGGACTCTTCAATGATAATTGTGGTGAACCCCTTTTGGCCCTGGCATCATTGGTTCTCCTTTCTCTTGATAATGGCTTAGGGGAATTACCACAAGCCTCTTCACAGAATGGACTTGCTCACATAAGACAGGGTTTGTTTGATACACTCTAACCTTCAGCTTCTTCGTCTGACTGCATGAATCATAGATTTATGTACTTTTTAGGTATTTTTTTCTGAAGATGCACATCAGAATTAAAGGTACCATGACAAGAACCATTTTAAGGCTTAGACTCCTTGGTTCTACAGTACTGGTGTGAGTGTGTGTATGTGTGTGTGTGTGTGTGTGTGTGTGTGTGTGTGTGTGTGTGTGTGTGTGTGTGTGTGTGTGTGTGTGTGTGTGTGTGTGTGTGTGTGTGTGTGATTATCCTCTGGTCTTTCTTACTCTTTTGGCAAGATTCACCTTTAAGCCACCCCTGCTTGTCTGCATTCAGATCCGACCCTTGTACCTTACCCCATTTGAAACAGTTTTTAAGGGGATTTACATACCCATCTACCTAGGAGGCAGGTGGCTCATTCTTGGTATCTTATTTTTGTGTTGGAAATACACTGTTTCCTTTTGAACTTGCTCATGAGGCTATTTGAGGATTTTGTTTGGAAACAAAGTATTACTCTTTGCATTGATATCTGCAAGACGATTATCCATGTTACAAGCTGTTATGGTTTTTCATTTCTGTTTCATCTTTCACAGAGACAGGGTAGCATTGTTTTTCCAAAATGGCTACACACTGATCAACAACTTGGTTCCAGCTTTCCCAGTGTGAAAAAAAAACTGATAGATAAGGGACAGTAATTCTGCTTGTTTTAGTAAAATTCAGTTACTGGTTAGTAAGTACATTGCCTGGAGAACAACAAAGAAGAAACTTAGAGAACCTGAAAGAAAATCAGCTATAAAAGGTGAAGAGAAAACACTGGATTGGAAGAATCCTGCCACTGTTCAGCAAAAAGCAGTTCAAGCCCCAGCTTTGGTACAAGTGATGGCTTCCAGTAATTTAGAGGAAAAAATAAGTCAAATGTGCTCAGAACGTATTAAAAAAATGAAATACTGAAGGAATATATCAACTCAAATAACAAATGTCAGAAAAAATGGAAGAGGCTTTTAAACAGCTATTCAGATAAACTGATAAAACTGCAAGGCTGAAATGAAGAAAAGGCTGTCTGAGTATGAAACTGCTCAAGAAGAGTTGTTTTGAAAAATGGTAATTAGAGAACAGAGCACACAGAGAAAAACTAAGATTTTCTGCTGTACCAGAGAAACTGGGAGGAACAGACTGCATTCATTTTATGAAAGCACAAATAAGTAATTGGACTGGTATTCCACAGCAGGATTTGTTAACTGAAAGGGCAGATCAATTTTATGCTCCAAGTCTGGCCATGGAAAAGCAGTCAAGACCTGTATTAGTAAAGATGCAATCATGCCAGCAGAAAGAGATGATCTTGCGAAAACTGTGGCAGAAAATCAAAGTATTACAAATTGGCGACACTAGAGTGTTTGTGGAAAATGATTATTCAATGTGCATCAGGCAAAAGGGAAACAAATTCATCCCAGCAAGCAGGGAATGTCAAGAGGCAGGTGGAAGATTCAAGCTGCTGTATCCAGCTGTCTTTAGAATCTTTAGAATATTTTCTTCTTGGAGGATCAAAGTCATCTTTTGATGCAGAACAGGGTAAGGAAGAAATACAAAAGTCTGTCCAATAAAAAGTAAATCATCAAACAGAAGAGGACTCTGTTTCTCTTTCTTCTGACAATAAACCTCATAGAGAGACTTTGTCAGTGAAATTATTTTATTTATTTATTTATTTTATATTTGTTTGCCAGGAGTGTCCACTGGGCCATAATGAGACTATTTTCAGTGGAGGCATGGGGAGAAAAACTCCAAATAGACATGTGTACAACAAACAGTAAATTTGACAAGTACAGCATGCAGTTAGGTTACAGATTGAAGTTAAAAATAAAAGGAAAACAACTATTAGCTACAACAAATTAAAATGCTAGGCATATGTACGGTTGAAATTTTAACAGTCATAGCAGTATATAAATAGTTAGAATATAGGTACAAATTTGCAAATGGAACAGTTAGAAGGGGTCAGGTTATGTGGGGTGTGAAGCAGGAGCATTGCCAATGGGTAGATAGATGTGAATGGAGGGCATATTTGAAGAACCTAGCATTATTGGTGGCTCTAAGTAATGTTGGGAGTGAGTTCCAGCGTCTGGTAATGCAGAAAGAGTAGCGTGCATGCCCAGCAGGGAGTACAGGTTTTTGGACGAGTAGCAGGGTCTCATTTTTTGATCTAAGTGGTCTGTTTGGGTGGTATTGAGTTAGAGTGGAGGTAAGGGCAGGACAGACAAGGGGTTTATACATAATTCTGTGGGATATAGTGAGTTGTTGATGAATTAGGTATTGGGGTAGCTCAAGCCATTTGAGTGCATGAAGTGAGGAACAGTGGTGGGAGGAGTAGGTGGCATTAATTGAAAATCTCACAATTTTATTATAACAGGTTTCCATTTTGGTTTTTAGGGATGTGCGATTGTTAGTGAGGATGGGGGCACCATATAGTAAGGAGGGTAGCAGAAAGGTAAAGGCCAAGGTGTGTTTGGTAGTGAGATTGAGGAAGTGTTTATGCCTATAGAGGGTTCCTAGCTTCTGGTGAGTTTTTTAATGTTATTGTGAATGTGCTGGTCAAAGGTTAAGCTTTCATCAATGGTGACACCTAGCAGTTTTGTGTATGAGACAACTTCTACGGCGGTTTTATTTAATGAGTAGATTTTGAAGTCTGGTTTGTTTATAATGGTGGTTTTCTTAGGGGAGAAGAGAAGTTTGTTTTTATTTGGATTGAGTGCAAGATGAGTGTTAGTCATCCAGCTTTCAATAGAGGAGAATGCTTGCTGTGTGTGTGAGAGTAGTTCAGGTATGGTTTTGGAGGTACAAATTATAGCTGAGTCATCTGCATATTGAATAACCGAGTTGTTGGGGACACAAGAATGGAAGTCATTAATGAAAATACTGAAAAGTAGAGGGCCTAATATGGATCCTTGAGGGACTCCTGTAGGGATATCAAGGAATGGTGAGGTTGATTCAAGCCATCTAGTGGATTGTTTTCTATTGGATAGGTAGTTGGAAAACCAGAGCAGAGTTGTTGGGGACAGGCACAGAGCTGAAAGCATGGAGAGAAGTAAGGAGTGGGAGATGGTGTTGAATGCCTTGGACAGATCAAGGAAGAGGGAGGAGACAAGTTTTCCTTCATTACATGCTTAGTTAACAGTATCTGTGAATGATAGGAGAGCAGTGGTAGTACTATGAGCGGGGTGGAAACTGTGTTGACAGGAAGATAGAAGATTATTGTTCAAGAGGTATTGCTGGAGCTGGGAGTGTATGCATTTTTCTAACATTTTAGAAATAGGGGACAGTATAGCTATGGGACAGAAGTTGGAGGTATCCGTACTATTACCACCTTTATCTAAGGGTAAAATGTAGGCTTTCTTCCAGATGTTGGGTATATAGGATTCCTGAACTGACCTGTTTAGGAGTATACTAATAGGTTAGGAGGTGGCTGGAGCTGACAATTTCAGGTATTCTGGGGGTAGATTGTCAGGGGTATTGCTTCCTGGTTTTAATTTAAGCAGGAGTTTATTTATAGTAGATGTTGAGATTGGAGAAAGAGAAAATATGGTAGTGGGGGTCTACTGGGTGGTCGTAGTTGGTGGAGTGGTTAGTTTGAGAAGGTGGGGTGGGAATGTGGTGGTTAGTTTGGCTATAGTTTCTACAAAGTATGAGTTAAAAATGGTGGTGACGTCTAGAGGTGTTTTTTCAGGATGTGGACAGAGATTACTTTTTGTACCAAGGTTTAATAGTGTGGATATTGAGGTACAGAATTGTTTTGAGTTTTGTTTGAAATTATGCTGCAGTTTAATATAATGATTTTTTTTGTCATTGACAGCTAGATGTTTTACTTTATTGCAAAGCTATCTGTACTGCTGGAGGTCAGAGAGATTGGTAGTTCAATGCCATTTTTTCCAGGCCTTGTCTCTTATGACCATGGCCTGCTTGTACTTTTAGAGAGTCAGATGCAGTTTTTTGTTTTCACTCTTTTGCGATGCTGAGGACCATGGTAGTTTAGGACTTTTAGGAAGGTTGAATTAAAAAAATTCAACTGCTTCATCTAGAGGAAGGGTCTTTAGTATGTTCCAGTTAATAGATTTTAGATGGTCATTAAAAGTGTCTTGGTTGAAATTAGTAAGGGTTTGCCGTAGTATATAATGATGTTGGTTGGGCAGTTGGGAAGTCTTGCGTATGGCATAGGCTGGCTGGTGGTCACTGATATTGCAGGGAAGGGTGCCTGTTTCGGAGAACTTGTTGGGATCAGAAACTAGGATCCAGTCTATGATTGAGCCACCATTATTGTTTTAACTGGTCTGGTTATATTTGTTATTACTTGGGTAAAGTTGTAGAGGTTGATGTTGGGGGGGGGGGTAAGGAGCTATCTACTTGATTGAGCCAATTTATATTTACATCACCAAGTATGACTGTTTCGTTGTTAATTTTTGTGGGGATCCAAGCTAAGTTTTCTTCTAGAAGTGGGGTATTATTTCCTGACGGTAGGTATAATGTTGTAATACATATGCTTTTGTTATTATTTAGTTTTAGGAAAGCGATTAGTATTTTGGAATTTGAGAATTGGGGTATTGGAGATGAGTAGGGGGTAATGGAGAGGCTATGTGGGAAGAATAGGGCAATGCCTCCTCCTTTTTTATAAGGTCTGTGTGCTCTGAGGCAGGAGTAACTGGGTGGAAGGAATTCTCTTTTGGAAGATTGGAAATGTTTCCAATGTTCCAAAAGAGAATGCTTATGCAACTGTAAAAAGCAAACAAGTTGACTAGAAGAATCGGGAGTACCTTGGACCTGAACCAAAATCTGAGGTTGGGAAATGGAGATGAACATGAAGAAGATCAGCAACACTGAAATTAGTGAACAAATGCGAGACTATAAAGCATCAGTCACATTTGAGAAATATGGTTATATAAGAAAAAGTAGCATTAAAAAGATTGTTTTTTTGTTGACATTGTAAAACTTGTTGCGGGACTGACAGGCATACACCCCACTTTATGTCATTAATGTTTGAAGTACACTAAAAGGAAAAAAGAAAACAAAAAGAAACTGTAAGTGAAACAATTTTTATTTTTAATACTTTTTATAAAACATTAAATGATATAAATTGCATTTCATATAGTAAAGCATTTTCACTGATTGGTATATGTTGTTGTTGTTTGTCTTTCGGCTTTTTCCCGGTAAGGGGTCACCACAGCGGAACTCCGGTCTGCTAATGATTGGCAGTAGATTTTTACAAAACACCAAGCTGCCAGCTCAACACCCAACCTTCAACAAAGGCACGCCCATTTACGCACACATGTCTTTCGAACGCTACCCAACCACGGGGAGGACATGAAGGCTCCACACAGATGGCACTCCCAAGCCATGCCGAGAATCGAACGGGAGAACCTCTTGTTGTGAGGTAACAACGCTACTGCCGTACCACTGCAGCATACTGATTGTGATGAAGGTAATAAAGTAACATTTCTTTATTTTTTAGTTTAAAGAAATGCAGACATTACACTGAAAAAAGAAGAAAGGTTGGACAAAAGCACATTTAAGTTAATAGGCTGTAATCTTGGGCTGTTGGAGTGGGGGGGTGTAAAAATGCACTGATTATAATATATGTAATACTGAAATATTTTCTTTTTTATAGGTAAATGTCTGGATTAATGCCCTGGCTTACTCTAATGTATGTGTGTGTGTGTGTGTGTGTGTGTGTGTGTGTGTGTGTGTGTGTGTGTGTGTGTGTGTGTGTGTGTGTGTGTGTGTATCTGTATGTGTGTTTATGTGTGTGTATGAGCAAGAGGGTTTTAAAAATGAAATACTACAATGTAATTGTTTTTCTTTACCAAATAAATGTTCAGTGTGAGTTAAGTTATACATTCTGTTTTTATGTTTCCATAGAAACAAGATGACTAATAGTGAAGGCAATAAAGTGGTCTGGAAATTGTTTCCTGAGAGAAATGTACAATTAAAAGGTACAAATGCAAGTAGCTTAGTAAAAAATAAAATATTAAATTACTGGCAATGAATAAGAGATATTGGCTTTTTTGCTAACTAAATACTTTAATACATTTACTAGAATAATTTAGTTTTATTTAAAGATAGCCAGTGCACTTCTTAAGGCTAAAAGTTAATGTTTTCTGTAAGCATAGACGCTGTTTTTAACATCTGGGAGGGGAATAAAGATAAGACAGAAAGAGACATGAATTAGTGTAGGTAGGGGCACAGGCTGTAATGTGCTTTAGCATGGGTAACCTTCATTTCAGGTTAGATAATGCCTGTGGGGGCAGCTGTCAATTTGGGACAAATGTTCCTATCAGGAGGGTTAAACTTCATCATTTAAATGTATACACAGTTTTGTGTGTTTGTTTAAGTTAATAAGTTATGGGGGTGTTCTATAGGTAATTTTGAGGATTTTAATTAAAACAAAAAGTCTTATAAAATGTGACATAAGTTCAAATGAAGATGACATGAAACAACTGTAAAAAGGATTAACCTGACAAATGTTAGTGTGTGCATGTGACAAAAATGTTGGAAATAGATATTTTCAAAAGCTGTCATATATAATAGGTGTGAATAATAACCTCTTATCATAATAGTTACAGTAAACATATTATTTTGGCCTCACATATGCATACAAAAAATAAGAATATTGAATTATATTAGAAAATGCAGAGTACAGGTAACAATGCTACAGGAGACACATTTAGAAATAAGTGACCATGTGAATTTGATAAAAAGGATTTTAGGATGATTATTCAGCAGAATATCAAGAGCAAAGGAAAAGGGACTACTTATACTAACTGTTAGAGGAGCTCCAATAGTGATAGAAGAGGGAAAAAGATAGTAATGGTAGATCTGTGGTAGTAAGGTCTACTAGCAAGGGAAAAGGATTACATTGCCATGTCTTAATATGCCACCTAAAACTGCTGTTATGGAGCTAAAGAAATTTTTGTGAGAAGTAATGAACTTTCAGCTGGGAATATTACTTACAGGTGGGGAATGGAACTTGATTTGCAACAAAGAAATGTATCAGTGGGCTTAGAAGGGAAAATATTACAAAAGAGGGTAGATTTCTGAAGAAATTTATGAAAATATTTGGTATGGAAGACAAGGATTCAGTAGTAGAAACTCACAGATAATCTATATATTATTCCCCAAGGTACAATAACTGGGCTAAACTAGACAGAAATTATATTGCATAGGAATATGTGCATTTAAATGAAAGTTTTGACATGCATCCAATAAATATTTCAGATCATGTGCCAATAAAAACTAATAAAATGAGACACTAGCTCTATCTATTTAATAATAACTCTAGAGCACCAAAACTTTTAGCACAATGACTTAGGCAACACAAAGCAGAAAGGGTCAATGCCAAACTTAGGGAGCTTATAACAAGAAACAATACTTTGAAAATTGTAGGAACACTTGTATAAAGCAGAGGAATGTACAAATCCAAAAAAGCACAGCTGAAACTATTTATGGAAGACTTAAGTATACCAAGTTAGAGGTACATGAGGCTCAACAATAAACAGTTAATAAAGGAGGAGATTAGATAAAATTGGTGATATATATAATTTATCTGCAGAAAAATGTCAATGAATAGATTGTACTCCTACATAAGACTGGGAGCTAGGAGGGAAGAAAGTGAGAAAGATCTGGAAGGATTTGTTTAACAGCATTCTAAAAGGAAGGTAAACACCAAAAGCTCAGAAGAAAGCTGTGGTGGCTGTAATACCTGAAGACGGTACTCAGACCCACTTCATGTAGGCCCTTTTCAATTTTAAGTATTTATGTCTAATAGCTAAAAGAATGGCAAAGTTGTTTCCAAAACTGATAGATATTGACCAATGTGGTTTTGTGCAGGGAGGCAAACATTTAAAAACATTAACAGAATAATGATGATTCAGAGGGCAGCAGCATGTAAGAAAATTCTGAAGTTGTTGGTGGGTCTTGATGCAGAGGTATCTTCCGTAAGCTGGCATTTTATGAGTAGGGCAATGGAAGCATCTGCATTCCCTGGTACAATAAAAAGGTTACTTAAGAGAATATATGAAGGTTCACAGGCAAAAGGTAAACTGGAAGAGTTCTTCTCTGATAAGTTCTGTATGAAAAGAAGAACCAGGCAGGTGTGTCTTCTTTCCCCTATGTTATTTGCATGATAGTTAGAGACATTGGCAAAGAAAATAAGGGACTCAGAAATTCAAGGATATGATTGGTGTGATAATCAAGAAAAGTTGGCTCTATTTGCAGATAATATTATTCTGTACCAGATTAAACTAGAAAAGGACAGCTGGCTATTGTGAAACATTCTGAATCAGTTTCATTTTCTTTTTAGGATATAAAATCAATGATGATAAAACAAAGGCTATAGCTGTAAACTGTGTACCTACACATGAATTGGTTCAGCAATACCCATATTTGTGAGAGCACAATAAAATTAAGTATTTAGGAGTATGGGAATAGAATAACAAAAGATAATACAAAAACTGAGAAACTGGAAGCTCTTATTTATGGATATGGATAGTAAAATGCAAGTAGAGAAAATTTTTTATTCACTTTAGTTTTATATACAGGTCAGGCATATTTTTTGAACAAGAGGAGAAGTTGTGAACAGTAATTAATAAAGGGTTGAATGATTTTATCTGGGAGGGGAATTAAGCAAGTATCAAGTGGGATAAGTTGATCGTTCTGAAAGAGCAAGGTTGTTTAGGGTTATCTGATTTGAAGGAATATTTTAGAGCTACACAGTTAAAGCACATATACATAACACAAGAAGAAAGATATAATTCAAAGTGGAAAGGGGTGACAATGAAGCAGGGGTGAATTTTAAGAAATATGGAGAGTGAGACATTAGGATGCAGATCCTTAAGGAGAATAACAACAGCTATATAGAATATTATATTCATAAAGTAGCAGAAATTATTCTTAGAACTAAGCCAACATTAGAATGGATAAAGGAGATTTTGCCAATAGAGATGACTGCAATTAGAGATACACAGAACTGACAAGAGGAGGCTGGAATTTATTGGAGAAAACTGGCAAAGGAACCAAGGTATTCAGAACAAATAACTGGAAAGGGAAAGGTAATAGACTGGGAAGAGGCTAATAAGACATTCAGTCTGCAGGCTAGAGACTGTCTTCCCTATCAGGGATTGATATCAGAGTATAGGCAAAGAGAAAGGGACAAGGAAGTTATTTATTTGTTTGTTTATTTATTTATTTATATGTTCATTTGTTGACATTTGTTTACTGGGAAAGTCCAGCTGGGTCAGAGGTACCCATTTTCAGTGGAGGCTCAAGGAGAAAAGCTCCAGTACAATTTCTAATACAAAAATAACAATGCAAAATCTAAAACAACATGTAAAACAAAATATAATCTAAAAACACAAGAAATAAGTGAACTGAAACACGACCAGAGTAACTATATAAAACATTTAATTATATGATATCATTAAACGTTTTATATAGTTACTCTGAACGTGTTTTTGTTCACTTATTTCTTTTGTGTTTTAGTAATTTTTTTGCTCCTTTATAAGTGAACTGTTAATCCTAGTTGCTGGTGTTTTTTCTTTTGTTTATAATCTAAAACAAAATGCAGTAATGGACAGATAGAGAAAATATAATACATAGCATAGAGTGAAACATCAGCCAGCCAAGTTTGTTGACTAAGAGTGGAAGTGATATAGGTACAAAGGTGAGTAAGGAAGTTGTGTGAGGGTGAAGAAATAATGTGGCATATGTGACGTCCCCACTCTGGGCCAGTAATCAATGAGTCTGAATCTTCACCACTGACTCTGGAAAGGGACAGTCACTTGAAATACAAATGGATACAATCAGTATTTCCATATGTGGACTTCTCTGCATCAAGCTCAATTTACCTAAAGAGCACCCAGGAAACACAGTCAGCCTGGGGTCTTGATTTTTCCATATCTGTCTCTCTCCAGGTCCCCAATAAGACTCCACACTGGCACAGGTATAGGGTTAGTTTCTCTCCTGAGTGTCCAAGCCTCCAAATAGCTGACACACACTCTTTGAGATTTAATTTTTCACACACACACACACACACACACACACACACACACACACACACACACACACACACACACACCTGGGAAAGGCTGGCACAGATTTACTAGCTATGCCACCTTCTGTCCAGACTATAAGGTAGTTTCACTGCCACCATTCAGTTACTATAAGGCTCTTAAAAGAATATCCAGTTATACTGAGTGAAGTTAATATTAATACAAATGGTAATGTTAACCAAACAGCCAGGTTTCAGAAGTGGCTGGAGTTATCACTAAATACAGCATATATATATATATATATATATATATATATATATATATATATTTATATATATATTTATGTAAATACTCTCACAGCTTAAACTATTTCTCAAAAGGACCAACCACAATAAGAAGTTTAAATATAATTAATAATAAACAATATAAGAACATGAAAATACTAAATATCTATTTTTTAAACACTAGAGTTTCATTCACAAGAAATATTAAAAATAGCACCGTTTAAAGTTTCATACAGGCACAGACAAACAGTATTTAGCTAGTCTCACTATCTATTCCTGATTGACTAGAAGAATTACTGTTCCTATTTACTGAATAGAGCAAAGTAAGATGGGTGAGTGTTCTTTGTTCTCAGATCCAAGACAGAATGCAGAATACTGAGAGCAATCACCTACTAATATCTAAATATTATTTCTGGCTTACAGAATGACATCACATACATCTGGTCATCTGACTTTGTTTCCTGCACTATCCCCATCACTAGAAGCTGCCAGGGTTTAGCACCTATGTGCTGCAATACACACTAGATCTTTAGCTAAGTTTTATTAAAACATACCACCAAATGATGGCACTCAGTGTAAAACTAAGAAAAAAATAAACAAAATACTGAAGGAAATAGAGGACAGACTCACAAGGACTTAGCGTAAAACTTGTTTAATTAATACTTTCGTCGATAAGACTTCTTCAGAAATACACATACACTGAAACTTACTAGTATATATATATATATATATATATATATATATATATATATATATATATATATATATATATATATATATATATATATATATATATATATATATATACACACCCACTGAACAATCCTAGAGTGGGTATACTTTTTGGTATACCCAAGATTCAAAAGAATTTAAACAACCCACCTTTTAGGCCTATAGTATCCTCGTTGGGAAGTGTTACAGAAGGCGTATCTCTCTACTTGGACAGATTATTGAACCCTTTGGTTCAAAAGTTGCCTAGTTTTATTAAAGATTCTTGGTCCTTTTTGAACCAGATTAGGTTGTTTGGACAAGGGGACAAGGAGACAACGTTTTGAACATTGTTGATAACATTTTTTTTATAATGACAGTAGATGTGGTGTCTTTATATACCTCCATCCCTCAGGTTGAGGGACTTGAATATGTATCTAATTTTTTGGGTAAATACACTAACTGGCCAGACTCCTCCGTAAGAACATGCTGCTCTCTGTTAGAAATTTTGTTGGAAAATATTTTTTTTATTTTTAACAAAAAATATTATAAGCAGCTTTGTGGCAATGGGGGCTTTTGCTGGCTTGGTTATGGGTTGGTGGGAAAAAGAGATTTTACCCACCATTTGCCTCACCACTAAAGTTTTATTTTATTGTAGGTATATTGATTTATTTTTTATTATTAAAGGACCCATAGATTTACATACTGTCTTTCTTGACCAACTCAATGCTAGTTGTGATTTCTTGACATTCACCTTGGGTGAATGTGGTTATTGTGTGAATTATTTAGACATAGGGTTAAATTGGAGTATTTCTGAAAAAAGTTTCTCTAGTAGGATTTTTAGAAAAAATAGATATGTTAACAACTATCTACATTATTGTAGTAATCACCATTGGTATATGAAATAGAACGTTCCTAAGGGACAATACATTAGAGCCTCTGGTATGACGACAGATGGTATGGTATTTTTTAAGGAGACTGATTTCATCACAGAGTTGTTTTCCTACAGGGGTTATCCTTTTCTTTGCTACATAAAGTACAGTTGTGTACACTTACCATAAATGTAGATGTTCGAGTGTATTCATTGTTGCAGTCATCACATTTGGGGGTTATCTTCTTGCAGTAGCCCTCAGTTGGCCTGATTATCAAAGTCTTGGGTCCTGCGTTGGTTGCTGTCTCATCTTCCATGATGTCAGGAAGTCGGGTATAAAACATGCAGCCAACGCCATTATATCAGTTTTTCTTGTCCCAGATGTCAGGTGCCCCCATAATGGGAAGCAATTAGATACAAGGTTACACTTCCAACAAAAAAGCAAATACACCAAAAAGCCTTAAGCATAGTAAACAAGAATAGAGGTATAGTCAATAGAAGTCAGGGGGCTGGAGGGAGGGTAACCAAGACTGCAACAGTGAATACACTTGAACATCGACATTTATAGTAAGTGTACACAACAGTACTATGTTCTTCATGTTTCACTGTTGCAGTTATCACATTTGGTAGATTCCCAAAGCTAAGGATGGGAGGAGGCAATTAGATAGCATTAGGATCAGCTATAAGGCCCTGCAAGACTGCAGAGGCAAAGCCAGGTCTGGATTTAGAAAATATTGGCAAGTGGTAATGCTTGGTGAAGGTATGTACAGAACTCCAGGTAGCAGCTTCTAGGATGTCCCTGGTAGGGACACCTCTGAGAAAGGCTGTAGAGGTAGATACAGCCCTGGTGGAATGTGGTCTTATCCCCTGTGGGGTAGGTTTTCCATGGTGCTTATAGAAGAAATTAATGTAATGGCCTATCCACTTAGAAATGGGTTGCTTTGAAATGGCCTTCCCCTCTGCCCTTGTAGCAAATGCAACCAGCAGCTGTTCAGATTTCCTGAAAGGCTTAGTCCTGTCCAAGTAAAATCTAAGTTGTCTGTGTATGTCCAAGGAGTGCAGTATTCATTCCCCTTTGTTCTGTGGATTAGAAAAGAAGGTTGGCAAATGAATGGACTGATTAAGGACCACACTGGATACCACCTTGGGCATGAAGAAGGGATTGGGCATGAGGGACACCCTGTCCACATGAAAGATGATGAAAGGCTCCACTGCCATGAGGGCCTGTAATTCAGATGCCCTTCTTGCTGAAGTGATGGCTAGAAGGAAGGCTGTTTTCCAAGAAAGAAATTTCAACTCTGCATTTGCAGCTGGCTTAAAGGGGGGTAGAGTGAGCTTTTCCAATGCAAAGTTAAGGTCCCAGGCGAGAGTAGGGGCTCTCCTAAGTGGTCTTAAGTTTTTGGCCCCTCTGAGGAATTGCTTCAGCAGTGGATGAGAAAAGAGAGGTGGTTCTGTATTGTAATGAGCTGAAATGGCTGAGGCATGAATTTTGATGGAGGAAAAGGAAAGGCCCTTGTGAAGCATCTCAGTTAAGTATTGAAGAATATGGGGTAAATTGGATGCTGCTGTGCCCATTCCCTGAGTTTAGCTCCAGGAACAGAATCTTTTCCATTTTTCAGAATAGGATTTTCTAGTACTAGGCCTCCTTGCCTCCAGAATGACATTCATCACTTGTTACTGAGGGATGGTAACGGAGAGATCAGGTAATTAGCCATGCTGCCAGGTTCAGGGTTTGAAGCTGTGGGTACAGAATCTGGCCCTCCTGCTGGGACAGCAGGGCAGGGGTCTGAGGCAGGTGCCATCGTGCCAGCAGTGACACACTTCGCAAGAGGGGGTACCAGTGTTGGCGTCGCCAGTCTGGTGCAATCAGTATTGTCCTTGGTTTGTCCTGTTTGATCTTTAGTAGTACCTTGGAGAGGAGAGGCAGAGGGGGAAAGGCATTCACTTTCCAAGCTTGTTTGTGCAGAATTTGTCCAATTGGTAGTTCTGGGGGAAGGCAAATAGGTCTATCTCTGGGCTCCCCCATTTGTTTATCAACATGTTGAATATCTTTGGTTCCAGTTTCCAGTCGTGTGGGTCCATGAGATTTCTGCTTAGGTCATCTGCCAGTATATTTAGCTTTCCTGGCAGGAATTGAGCCTGCAGGTGTACTTGGTAGCTCAAGGCTGTGTTCCATAGAGCCATGGCTAGTCTGCAGAGAGGGTATGAGTGGGTTCTCCCCTGCCTGTTTATGTACCACATAACAGTGATGTTGTCCGTCTTAACAAATAATTGTCCTGGAAGAATGTGGTTCTTGAAGGCTTTCAGAGCATTCTGTACAGCTAACATTTCTTTCTGATTGATATGCAGGTGCATTTGACTTGGGTTCCATTTGCCCTGAATGCACTACCCTGCCAAATGAGTCCCCCTAAATCTGGGAGGCTGTACTTGCAGGAAATTTTTAACAGTTTTCATGGATTTAGCTTTTCCTCCATCTTTTTAAGTATTTCTTCTGCTTTGTTGCCAAACAGGTGGTCTTGGTTTAAGGGGAGCATCCAGCAATTTAGCTTTAACATGATCTGGCAAAGATTGCTCCTTATGCCAAGCATGCCTTCTAAGTACAGACCCAGTGAGAGCAGCCCTGCAAGATGCCTCTAGTGAATCAAAACCACATTGCAAAGTATGTTTTCCAACTTGTTCAGCAGAATGCATTAAATCCTGTAAATCTTTATTTTTCAGCACAGTCAAGAATCAACATAATTTTCTGTTTAAGCAATCCAGTAATATTCTGCTGATACTTTAACATATGAAACTGGCAGTTTAAGGCCCTAATGGCCAAGGTTTCAGAAGTGTATACTTTCTTACCTCATCTATCCAGTGCCCTGGAATCTCTATCAGAGGGGGTAGGATTTTTGGCAGTAGTAGCCTTAATACCCTTGGGTCCCTGTGAAATGGTCTCAGGATCCACAGTAGGATTTTTAAAGAGGAACTTGTGAGAGTCAGGAACCCTGTAATACCTATTTGATTTTCTGGGATCAGGAGGTAAAGAGTCAGGGGCCAAGCTAGATTCCAAAAAGGCATCATCAACAATGTCCAGTACAGGGGGGATAGCTAAAGACCTGTGCTGGGGCAGGAGTAAGAAATCCCTAAACCTCTTTTTTGAGTTCAGAGTAATCCTGGCTTTCCCAGCGGAAATGCTCCCTAAGAGTATGCAAGGTTTCACCAAAAGAGAAATCCTCTGGAGGGGAAGCAGAGGGAATAGAGTCCTCTACATCAGAATCCTCATAGGTAGATAAGGGTAAATCCTGGTCATCAGAGAAAACAGAAATTTCAGAGTACTGATCAGAAGAATCATAAGAAAACTCAGTCCTAGGTCTCTTAGAGGGGGAAGGGTGACTTCCCCTGATTAAAGTAATAAGATCTTCAGCCATTCTTATCATTTCATTTTTAGGCATAGAGGCCTGACCATGCAGTCTGGGCATCAGTTTTCTAGGCATGGATCGAGCTTTAGGCCTTGAAGAAGATGGCATTGGTTTAATATGCAAGTCAGTAGGCCTGAATACACCCACAGAAGCCGGTGCCTGCACAGCGGCTCTGGATCCATCCAAGGTAGAGACATCCACAGGTTCCACAGCTGAAGCATCTCGCGGCATACCGGACTCTGAATGGGTCTCAGTAGAGGCCTGCGAATCTGAAGTAGTGGGTATCAGAGGCTGCGAAAGCACCTCACTGTGTACCAGAGAACTGGCTACTAGCTTAGGAGAAATGTCGTCAGCAGCTTTGGACCTATGCGGTCTGTCTCTGTCTTTATCTTTGCATTTTTTCAGAATGTCAGTAGTCGGATGGCTTACCAAGACCATATCTGGATAATTGAACCGAGTACCAAAATATTTAGAAGCGTAATTAACTGACGACGAATAGTTCATTGTTTAAATAAGGCACAAAACCGACAGCGAGGTATGTCATGGTCAGGGCCTAAGCAAGGAATGGAGTATGAATGAAAATCTTTATGAGGTATTAGCTTTCCACAAGAAATACAATTATTAGCTTTTACTGACATCGGATTAGAGCAAGAAAAAGTTTCCCCAACGGGGTACTTAGCTTAATTGAAGACTTCGGTTCTGAAACTCGAAAATTAAAATTTCAGGAGTCGGCCGACCGGCACTTGCGAACTGCTTCTGCTTCAGGCACCGCATGGCAAGAAAGACAGATGTAATGACGTCGGCTGCATGCTTTATACCCCTGACTACTTGACGTCATGGAAGATGAGACAGCAACCAATGCAGGACCCAAGACATTGATAATCAGGCCGACTGAGGGCTACTGCAAGCAGATAACCCCCAAATGTGATGACTGCAACAGTGAAACACGAAGAACATCATTGCTTCTGAAATTAAGAATAGGAGGGGAATAGATTTCCCTCCAATTTTAGAAAAAGGTCTGTTGGAAAAATATATCACTGATTCTACCGGACCTTTTTTCATCTTGCCTAAATGTGTTATTGATATGATGATGGATAGCAAAAAGATCAAGTCTGTTGTATACAATAATTGGAAAATTATTTCTGGTAATAGTGGTTTACAAGCACTTTTGGGCAACAACCCTTGTTTTGTATATAAGAAAGTTCATATCATTAAGAATTTGTTAGAGAAAATTGAGGCCAATATTTCTCTCCCGAGTTCAGATAACACTTGTAGATACATTCATGAGGGGCCTCATGTTAGTCTGCCACATTTAAATTGTACTATAAGTATACCTGGCAGATTCAATTGTAACACTGATAATGTGGTATACATTGCTTTGTGTTCAGGATGTACTGCAATTTACAATGGCATGACTACAAGACATTTGTATAAATGTATTAAAGAACATTGTTATGCTATAAAAACTAGGGATGTAAATAATACTCTGTATAGACACTCTGCAGTATGTTCTTTATACAAGAAATTTACTTTTTCCATCTTGGAACATATTGGTAATGATTTAAGGGGTGGTAACATTAAAAACAAAGTAGAGAGAAAATAAACATTATGGCAGTTAAGGGTGGGGGCAGATAGTCCACTAGGGTTGAATGATATGATCAATATAAAGTGTTTTTTGGTGGACCGGAAATTGGCCTTGTAGATTTGTGTTTACATTTTTACCATTTATTCTTTCTTATGACTTTTTATAATAATTATTTTATAGGATGTTTTATGCTTTATCTTTTTAATTGTTAATTGGTTAATTGATGTGACTAAAAGGTTCAGTGGGTATGTGTATACATATATATATATACTAATAAGTTTCAGTGTATGTGTATTTCTGAAGAAGTCTTATCGACAAAACCATTAATTAAACAAATTTTATGTTAAGTTCTTTTGAGTCTGTCCTCTATGGCCTTCAGTGTCTTGTTTATTGTTTTATTAAAACATCTGGAAACCATCAAACAATAAAACCATTCCAGTCTTCCTACAAGAGCTACAAACTATTCTCTAGTACAGACATTGCATCTCTGACTCCCTTCAAAACTGTGGGATAACATCTTTATGGCTTACCCCATAAAGTAATTTAATTTCAAGAATATTTTTTTAGAGTCAGGTGGATTAACCTCTTGTCTTCCAATATATGCTGTTACAATTTATACATTTAAACAGTTACAATAATGCATGCACATTTCTTTTCTGTCTAGCAGGAAACACTATTGATACATTTTAACACAAGCATCATCATCTTCTTCTTTCGGCTGTTCCCGTTAGGGGTCGCCACAGCAGATCACCTGTTTCCATTTCTTCCTGTCCTCTGCATCTTGCTCTGTCACACCAACCACCTGCATGTCCTCTCTCAGCACATCCATAAACCTTATCTTAGGCCTTCCTCTTTTTCTGTTACCTGGTAGCTTCATCCTTAGCATCTTTTTCCCAATATACTCCGCATCCCTTCTCAGCACATGTCCAAACCAATGTAACCTTGCCTCTCTGGCTTTGTCTCCAAACCTTCCATCCTGGGCTGACCCTCTTATATACTTATTCCTAATCCTGTCCACCCTTGTCACACCCAGTGCAAATCTTAACATATTTAACTCTGCCACATCCAGCTCAAACGCATGCCTTTTTGTCAATGCCACTGTCTCCAACCCATATAACATAGCTGGTCTCACTACCCTCTTGTAGACCTTCCCTTTCACTCTTACAGGCACTCGTCTGTCACAAATCACTCCTGACACTCTTCCCCACCCACTCCATCCTGCCTGTACTCTCTTCTTCACCTCTCTTCCACACTCACCGTTACTCTGAACTACTGACCCCAAGTATTTAAACTCACCCACCTTTGCCACCTCTACTCCTTGCATCCTCACCATTCCTCTATCCTCCCTCTCATTCACACACATATATTCTGTCTTAGTCCTGCTAACCTTCATTCCTCTTCTCTCTAGAGCTTATCTCCATCTCTCCAGGGTCTCCTCCACTTGTTCCCTACTCTCACTACAGATCACAATGTCATCTGCAAACATCATAGTCCATGGGGACTCCTGTCTGATCTCGTCTGTCACCTTGTCCATCACCATTGCAAATAAGAAAGGGCTCAGAGCTGATCCTTGATGTAATCTCACCTCCACCTTAAACGCATCCATCACTCCCAATGCAGACCTCACCGCTGTCACACTACCCTCGTACATATCCTGTACCACTTTTACATACTTCTCTGACACTCCTGACTTCCTCATACAATACCACAACTCCTCTCTAGGCACCCTGTCATATGCTTTCTACAAGTCTACAAAAACACAATGCAACTCCTTCTGACATTCTCTGTACTTCTCCATCAACACTCTCAGAGCAAACATCGCATCTGTAGTGCTCTTTCCCGGCATGAAACCATACTGCTGTTCACTAATCATCATGTCCTTTCTTAACCTAGCTTACACTATTCTTTTCCATAACTTCATGCTGTGATTGATCCATTTAATCCCTCTGTAGTTACTACAGCTCTGTACATCACCCTTATTCTTAAAAATCGGTACCAAAACACATTTTCTCCATTCCTCAGGCATCCTCTCACTCTCCAAGATTTCATTAAACAATCTGGTTAAAAATTCCACTGCCATCTCACCTAAACACCTCCATGCTTCCACAGGTATGTCATCTGGGCCAACAGCCTTTCCATTCTTCATTCTCTTCATATCTATCCTTACTTTCTCCTTGCTAATCCATTGTATTTCATGATTCACTATCCCTACATCATCCAACCTTCTCTCCCCCTCATTCTCTTCATTCATCAACCCCTCAAAGTACTCTTTCCATCTGCTCAACACACTCTCCTCGCTTGTGAGTATGTTTCCCTCCTTATCCTTTATCACCTTTACCTGCTGCACATCTTTCCTAGCTCGGTCCCTCTGTCTAGCCAATCTGTACAGGTCCTTTTCTCCCTCCTTAGTGTCCAACCTTTCATACAACTCTTCATATCCCTTATCCTTAGCCTTCACCACCTCTCTCTTTGCCATGTACCTCATCTCCTTATACTCCTGTCTACTTTCTTCATCTCTCTGACAATCCCACTTCTTCTTTGCCAACCTCTTTGCCTGTATACTCTTCTTTACTTCCTCATTCCACCACCATGTCTCCTTGTCGTCCTTCCTCTGTCCCGATGTGATACCAAGCACCTTTCTAGCCGTCTCCCTTACTAACTCTGCTGTAGTTACCCAGCTATTTGGTAACTCTTCACTACCACCCAGTGCCTGTCTTAACTCATCCTTGAACTCCACCTCACAATTACCCTTTTTCAATTTCTACCATTTGATCCTTGGTGCTGCCCTCACACTCCTCCTCTTCTTGATCACCAACGTCATCCTACAAACCACCATCCTATGCTGCCTAACTACACTTTCTCCGGCCACCACTTTACAGTCTCCAATCTCCTTCAAACTGGCCCTCCTACATAAGATATAATCCACCTGTGTGCATCTTCCTCCACTCTTGTATGTCACCCTGTGCTCCTCCCTCTTGTTAAAATACGTATTCACCACAGCCATATCCATCCTTTTCGCAAAATCCACTACCATCTGACCTTCTGCATTCCTTTGTTTAACACCATACCTACCCATCACTTCCTCATCCCCACTGTTCCCTTCACCAACATGCCCATTTAAATCTGCTTAAACATAAGCATCAGTACAAATCAGTTTGATACACAAATGACATATAATTCTTTACAAAATTCCAGCTAGCTGTGCTGGCATAAGTTATACATTCACTGCCTTACTTCTCCTGGCATGGCTGGCAGTAGTACCTATCGTCACAGCATTAATGGGGAGAGAGGATGGTGGATATGAATTCTAAATAAAATACTTGCTATGATACAGTTTTTAGGTGAACCTATAACAGAAGCTGCTGTTAAAAAAAGGGATAATAAAATAGGGCATATAACGTATTGCATGATAGCTATAGGAATCAATCAGAGGAGGTTAGAAAAGATAGGGAAGAGAGATTTGATAAGCAATTCATAAGAAAACAATGGGAGGACATATGTATGGCTCCCAAATATGTAACACAGTCTAGAAGATTTAAGATTTTTGCTTGGAATAAGTGTTTGGATAGGTGCTTTTATACACCAAGCAAACACCATAGAATTTTTCCTCAGGTAGATGGCAAATGTTGCAGGTGTGATGGGGAAGAAAGAGGCAACTGGAACATATGTTTTCAGAGTGTAATGAGTTAGTGGACTTTAAAATTCCCTGCAGAGTACTTTGTCAGAAATATTGAGTGAGCAAATGGGTGTAACTAAGAAAATTATTTTTTTAGCTGAGATACACGATCTGAATTGTCTACATATAATAAAGTCATGTTAAGTTTAATTCTGGTGGCTGCCAAAAGCAGCAATTACTAGAGAAAGGGAATCAAATCTAAACCGGGTGCATCCGAAGTATTGAATATTGTAACAGAGATAAAAGAACTGGAAGTGGGATCTTTAGAAAAGTGTAGGAGCAAATTACAGAGAACAAAAATGGAAATTGTAGGAATAATACATGCAGAATAATGTTTTGGAGAAGGAGTAAGGTTTAAGGGAAGGTAGGAATTGAGCAATTTATGTAATATGAGATTGATTGCAATTGTATAAAAGAATACATGTGATTATAATGTGTGTAGCTGTGAACATGATACCATGTTTTGTTTTCTTTTATATATATGTATATTTGCCTATGTTTTAAGTGATAATAAAGTTGTTAAAAATAGAGACAGGCTAAAACAAACCCTTCATTTATACTTAAGGTTGTTTCAGAGTTTATATTGAACCAAATAAGTCTTCTCCCTGTTTTCTTGCCAGAACCAATAAATAAATAAATAAATAAAAGAATGAGAAGAATTTTGCAAATCATGCATATTCATAAGCAACTTCGATTCTATATTAACAGGACAGCTATTCATTTTCTATGGAGTTAAGGAAAAGGGACATCAGTGTCAAAGGACAGTTTCTAAATGGTTGTCTCATGCTGTTCCTTTTTGTTATTCTTGCCATACTGTACCCCTCTGGCTACTTCTGAGTCTTTTTGGAAAAGGGTGGACTTATGGAGTAAACTAGTGGCAGCAACCTGGTCATCTGTACACACCTTTACCAAACACTACAAACTAGATGCATTCTCTAGGTCCACTGCAGGCTTTGCTAGGGCTCTTCTATATGGGCTACTGGACTCTGATCCTTCTCCCTTTCTTTCTAAGCTCTGGCAGGTGTCCCATACAGCCGAGGCTACTCTAACAATGATCAGTGATGGACATAGTACACTTGTATAAGCAGACATAGCACAACAGTAGATGTGTGAACAAACCACTGATGCAGTAAGCACACTCTCCCTCCATCCCCATATGTTTTGCTATACGTATTCCAGGGTGTGGGATTTTTATTATTACTGTTCCTATCTGGCAGGGCTCACGCCTCCCTCTTCTAATGCAATAAAGCTCTGAAGGCTTAGCACCCTACCACTGATTTTAACCTGCTTTTATCAAGCTGTACAATGGCTAGGGCTGTGTAAGATACTCTAACGCTTTGGAAGGTGGCTGGCTTGTCTGATTCTAGCTGGATATACCATATAACCTAGGCTACTGCAACAATGATCTATTTAATCATCTACTGTTATGATAAGCTTACTTACACAACTGACCATTCTTTAAAAAAACATAAAACAAATAAAAAACGGGATATACTACTACCACTACTACTACTACTACTAATAATAATAATCCAGTCCAGTAGAAATAAAAATAAAATAATGATAATTATGTAATAATTATAAAAATCTCTATTTTAAACTTTAAAACATGCTTAATATTGCTAAGAACATTTAGCCCAAATGGTGTATCCGCTCTGAAAAAAAATGTATGTATTTATATTTGGCTAGTTCTGTTCTTGCAATGAAATCACCCCCCACCATGCATTAGCATATACTCTCTGAAGGACTCTGAACTTAAATTTGTGATCTTTACCCATAGATATGATGTGCTTACTTAGGGCATTAGTGTCAACCCGCCTGTGTATATCTGACAAATGGGATCCTATTCTCTCTTTTAATTGTGTTTGTTTTGTGCTTTGGAAGTCATTTAGCCACCAGGATTTTGTTTTTTATGTAATTTACAAATATAAGAAGAGACTGATAATAACAAAAAACTACATTATTTTGCGCTTACCCCACCTGATATATTTTGAGAATAGGATTGCCATGCAATTTCTTAGGTTTTAAAATGAAGTACTTAACCTTTGAGATACATATCCTAAATTTAATGATGGCAGACTGCATTTTCCATGAATTTTGTTTGTAAGGGTGGCTAATACCCCCTTAACTACCCCCCTTTTACTAGCTATGTGATTAGAAGGTGTCAGTCCTTCTTGTGAACAGAATTCATGGGAAATACAGTTTGTCAGTATGGGTGTTGTGGAATGTATATATGACTAACTCTGTGAAGAGGTACGTAAGCCTAATTGTACATAACTGCTTATGTGTTCTGATCTTCTTAGGTTGCACAAATTGCTCGTGGGTATCTATAGCAAAACCTTGCAATTTTGTTTTCAGTTTTAGTGTTTGCATTTAGGGTCTTTCTGAAGCTTTACTTATTTATTTTACTGCAAGTAAATACAAACACTGTGCTTGTAATGTTTTGGAATGTTTAATCTGTGCTAGATGCTGAAATATAGCTGATGAGTGATATATAAGGACATGCAGAGAGGTTAGTATTTTGACTGCTTTTACAAATATTTTGAGAGAGTCCTGCATTCTTCAAATTCCAGATCTTTTAAACATGTCTGCACATCTTTACATTTTGTGCATCATTCACCACAGTGGTGTTGCAGCTTTGACTATTTCAGATAATATCTTTTCATCATTCTGTTGTAATGTACACCTTACAGGAGCGACACTGAAGATGTCTCTTCTCACTTCAGTATGTAAAGAATACATTCATTTCATATTGGTCCTATGTCTTCACAGCATATATCACACAACATAACTTTCTTTTATGGCAAAATGTTTACATTCAGGCTTTTCAGACTGGCTTTGGTTTTGGCAAATTGTAAACTGCCATGCTGATGATCTGTACGTCACCTATTTTATGTAGTTTATATCATTGCTCTTGATCAGTTTTCTAAGAGATACAACACTTAACCTTATATTTTATTTGAGTAAGTAGACTGTTCCTTCTCAGACCTTTTTCCGCTACGATCCAGGCTATAAAGTTAAGGGACAGCACTAGTCAGATGCATTTCTTTGAATAACTTCTCATGCTTGAACAATTTCAAATGCTTTTTCAATTGGTAAGTGTATCAGTTAGAAACCGTTACACTGACCACTGTAATTTATTCCACAAACACCACTACATCACCTTGTCTATAAATATAGTGTTGATGTAACCTCCTTAGTACAGCAGCATGCTAAATAGCAGATTTACTAGCTTTTCTTTTACTAGTGGTAAGCTTGAATTGATGCATTATATTGCTTACTGTTGGGTCAAAATGCTTTTTGACAGCAAGACAACATGCTCTTTGAATATTTTATTGTTAATTAATAATACATATAGGTTTGTAGGTGAATCCTATGCTAACTGCCCTGAAGGGCCATTTTAGGCCTGGCCAATAACCTGAGGTCAGACTCAAACCCTACATTTTGTGGCTATGAGGTAAAGACCTTAACCATTATGTGAAACCCACCCCTTTAAGGAAATGATAACTTCATGCAGTGCTGTTTGTGTAATGTCAGTACATTCATATCATGTTACCCTTTGCTAGAAAATTGAACTGCAAGCTATGTAATTCCACCAACTAAGCAAAGGACTCTTACTCTTTTTGAGAGGGGCTATGGGTCCTTTACATTGAATAGCTCAAGCAGATGGGGCCGAGGTTTAAGGTCTAATCCAAAGGGCAGCACACTAAGGAGTGCAATACAGCCTTTATGCTTCATTGGAGTTTCAGCATCAATCTACCTGGTGTGGGAATAGAACACACACTCTTGTGCACTAAAGCTGAGTGTGCTATCTGTTGTGCCATTGACACTGATTTAATAAAGTGTCTTCAGTGCTGTTGAGCATGGTACGTTCAGTGGCTAAGGCTTTTGCCACTGAGCTGTCAGTTCTGACTTCTGGTCACTGTCTATATGGAGATTCCATTTTCTCCCCAGGACTTTGGTGTGGGCATTATTGTTTCCATCTATCTCCCAATAGCATGCTAGTAGACTGGTAATACAACATTTTTGTTACATATTATATTTACCCTTGCCTTGTGGTCTGGATCACAACTGACAAGGGTCAGAGAAAGAACTCTTATTTTGGCTAGTTAAAAATCAATTAAGTTAAAGCAAACTACAGCAAAATTACTTGGAGCAGGAAATAACATGATATCCCACAGTAGTCTTTCAGCTTTGAATCAATGGTTGCTTTAATATTTTCTACTATTGCAATCAATTAAAAAATCCCAGTTTCTTAAAATATTTCTTCCACACATCCAAGGTCCTTGTCATAACTGCATGACATCTCCAGCTTATAACTGTCCCAGAAAACTGAGAGATCACAAAGTAGGGTAACAGACTGAACAATTGTAGGTTTTTTGTTTTTCAAAATGGAACTGACACATTGGTTTGCATTCAGCCTAATGAGCTGATCTTCCAACATCTTCTAATGCAGATGAAGAAAATCTAATACTAGCTTTAGACGTATACCTATCTTATATCATGCTTGACCTGCGATAAACAAAAATGCTGGCATAGATAAACAATAGTCTTGTCCAGTTTTGTATTACTTACTTCTATAAAAACTTATACTTGGTATTTTGAACTGCACATTAAATATTATATTAGCTTAAGGAATGTCATAACAGTGGAATATGTTACATATAATATTCAATGTTCACTTTTCTACACTGTATATGGATGCTTTGCTATCAAAAAGTTTTATTACTAAATGGTCATCATAGGAACTTCCCCAATAGATTTTCTTCATATTGAAGTATGGACAAGAAAAAACAGTATAGCTGTATTTGACATTTTAGAAACTATGTCCCAACTTTTGTAACCTTCTGTAATTGCAGCTTTTTTTTTTCATCTACTTCATAAACAACACACATTTCAAAAAGTTTGCATACCAAAAATTGCAGTATATTTTTGTATGTATTTTGAAGTTGTCCTGCACTAATTACCTGCTGAGAGTAAAGACAAACTAGTTACATCAGCACACTGATGCTCCCTGTGCAACATGCTTTACCTAAAGCAGTACTCTGTCATGTTTCCCTTTTCAAAAATGTGTGTGTGTGTGTGTGTGTATGTGTGTGTGTGTGTGTGTGTGTGTAAATATATATGCTTATTGCTCATAAATCTTTTTTCAGTAACCATGCACAATTTATATACGATCTCAGACATGTTTTCTGTTTAAGATAAAAATAAAATAAAAAGAACTGTCCAAGATTAGTCTATTAAGTTTGTTTGCTTTATGCATTTCACCAGTTTTCTTTTCATTAATCATTTCAGTCTGTCTGGAACTAAATCTTTTATTGTTTTGAAGTCACATCTGTCTAGTATAATAATTCCAATTGTTGTATTGCATTTAATAAAAAATCATATACTGAAAATAGCAACAAAGGCCCCATGAAAAAAAAAATATGAACATCCAGTTAAAAATCTGCATATCTAATAAGCATAAAATCTGAATAGCTCATAACTTTTCTAACTTCCAGCAGGAATGTGAAATACTCAGAAATGTATTTAAAAACAGAGTGAGAAAAAGTATGGAAAATATAAACACATCAAAGAGACAGTGTAAAATATTAAGACTTTAGTGAATCAAAAAGGTCATTTATTCTTGCTTCAGAAAATTATTTGAAAGGGTAATCAAGGCTGAAAATAGGGACAAACCTTCACTAATAGGGGCATCCTAAATCAGTCCTAAAAATAGAAATGTTCCTCCAAAATAGGGTTTTTAATTTCTTCTGAAATTGAATACTTTTCTTGAGAGGTGATGACCTGCAATCTGATATTCTCTCTCTCTCTCTCTCTATATATATATATATACTTTATACATAAAGTATGTGTATAAAGATAAATAGATAACATCATTGTACTAATAACTGCATTTTATAGCAGAATATTAAGCATAATCAAAAGTAAAAGCGATAATATATTCAATGCTAGTAGGACATCCTGAATGGTAGGATAGAAATGACTTATGCTGAGGCAAAACAACCTACATCTCTCTTTTTTTTTTGACAAAGAAAGTTCTAGTTTGCGACACTTGTAGAGTAGAAACTATACAACTAACTTCTTAATACATAAACAACTAACTGCTTAATACATCAAATGGGAGCTGGTAGAAGGGTAGTAATATCTAAACAAGTAATCTAATGTGCGTTTAATAATGCAAATGAGCTCTTTTAGTGTAATTCAAAAAGTCTGAACCTATGTGCTAATCTGTGTGATTATGTTACAACAGTAATTATACCCTATGCAGTTAAGAACAATATTGTCACTTCTAATAACTACTAGGGGAAGTGGGATGGCTGTGCTGTAACTCTTGGCACAACAACTATAATTATCATATATCTGAGACTTCATACATTAAAATAAACAAAACAAGAACCTGGCTAGGACCAAATGTATCAGATAACTCAGAAAATACACTGTGAGACTATACACTAATAATTATAGATATTGTTTTTGTGTGCATACAGTAAAAATATTCATGCAAGCTGTCATCACTGAAACAAGCATTAAGGCCAAACTCATAACAGTGAAGTTTATGGGCTGCACCTTCATTTTTGATACAACATTGTCCCTGCATTTTTAGGATTTACTGCCCCCTGAGTCTGAAAACTAGTCCTTCTAATATAATTCTAAGGTAATCATTGATTTCACAATGCTGTGGCACAAGGAATGGAAATGTTCCGATCATGTAGATTTTGATGACACATAGACTTGAACAATTAGAATGGACTACTAACAATCATGAGTTCAAGTCCTATTTAAAGGTTATGGAGTTTACAGCATGGTTTACCTAATCAGAGATCTGCATTGAGAACAAAGCAATACAGTGTGGAATATAAATCCTACTAAGATTGCACAAAGTGTATGTTTATTTGGTGTACTGTCCCAGAAGGTAATCTTCGCACATCATGACACATATCTTTTAACTTTCATTGTGTTGCTTCTGTTTAGCTAAGCTGAAAGGACTATACTACAGAGTTATTGACATTTTTATAATTGTTTAGTTTTATAATAGTCTAGTTTTTGACTCTCTGTGCCAAATAGTCTTCTAGAGGCAACTTTCAGGAAACCAAGAAGAGTTATTGTTAGACATGTAACATTAATGTAAGTTTTAATTAGTTTATAAAATAAGAAGAAAACATTCCAGTAGTGAGAAAATTAAAGAGGAAACCTGGGCAGTGAAGGGTATACCTCTCAAACGTGCTTGATTTTGTCTCGTACTTATCTATTTATGTATTTTATGGTAAGTCACTGAGGAAGCCAGGCATTAGAGTTGCCCACAACTTATTGTTCAAAATGTGCATGTTGATGCAGCATATGTTGTTTACTACACTTTTTAACTTAAATATGTGGCACCTTTGTGCCCCCTTTATTTTTGTTTTTGTCCATAATTCTTGAGCAAAGCAATGAAAGCTATGGCGAGGAAGGTTACTGAACTGAAACTGAAAGGAGAAGAGGAATAAATGGTGATGGAGGGAGACCTGGTCATTACAAATGAGGCACAGTGCAGCAGTCTGAGTCACTTAGGTGGGAACAGAGGGCAGCTGTCCTGGTGGACAGTATCACAACATCTAGAAGTTTATCTTCATGTTATTCAGCTTGTTACCTAATGATTCTACATCCCAGCAAAAAGTCTTCAGAAATATATAGAATATATGCAGACTATGCAGTCACTGCCAGTGCCTGTGTGCTTGTGTGTGTCTATATGTATGTGTGTGTGTGTGTGTGTGTGTTGCTTGTACTTCATTTTCATGTATTATGTCTGCTACGTTGCTTTCTTTTGCCAGTTTGTCTCTTTGCATGTTTCTCTAGCATTTACTCTTGCCTTGTGGCTGGGTTGTAGCAGAGAACAAATAATTTGGGGCTATCCAATTGCTTAGTTATCAGAACAGCAGATTATAGTGAGACAGACAGACAGACAGATAGATTGACAATGCAATGTCTATTGCAGAGTGTGTTTAATACCCCATAAATCTAAGGGCCCAAAGGATGTCTTGCTTTAAACACTTGCTGCCGTCTCAGTATGCAGTAATGTTGCTTACTCAGTAGCACCTGAGTATCTGTTAGTTATGTATATCAACTGCCGTTACTAGGGAATAATGCCTGAACTTGCATTCACCTCTAAACAAGACATACTGTGGCCACAGTATTGTAGAAGTCACCACAGCAGCACCCTTTTCAACATCTTTGTAATTCCAATGTTCAGTCAGTGAAACACCATCTTACTTTGATGCACTTCACTCTGAGATATCCAGTCTTAAAAACGGTAACAATAACGCACATTTTACTTTTCCAGGAGCATATTATGACTTTTTAGTGAGCCAATAGGGCTTTTCTAAACATTCATTTTCTACTTCGATTTAACAGTGGTTAAATAATCATTTGGAGCTCTGTACTTCAAATCACAAAGCCGCCATTTCTGGTTCTTCAAGGTAACTTGTCAGAAGCTTGGAAAAAGTAGCAAAAACGTTTAATCTTTACAATTTCACTTCTGGGTTGTTTTAAAATGGTAAAGAATTTCAAACTGCAACTTTCTTCCTGTGGTAAGAGGTGATGTAATTAAGTTATTTAACAATTTAAGCTCACAAAAGAACTTGCCATACATTTGCCATTTGTTTTTCAAGGTTTGCAAAAGTGTATTGATACCCTTGTGACTGGTTTAAGGAACTGAGCTAAACACTTGTGATTTACATAGGTCATTGTTAAACGATCAAATTGTATATGGTACAAGAAAAGACAGAATGAGAAGTAAGCTTTTGTCTGAGATGGATGTAACACTTGAAAACACTGTGAATGTTTGTGAAGCAGTAGAGTAACCAGTTTTCAAATGAAAGAGCTTGAATATTTGGAAATATGCACAATCAAAATAAAAGTTAACGCTTGATAGAAATAAACAGAGTAATACCTGTAATGTCAAAGCATAATGTGAGAAATGCTACTAAGAGTAAGCAGCAAAGACATTTCAGTAATGCATAAGACTGATAGTTCAAAATGAAAATCATTCAGCTGAAAAAGTGCTGTTTTGTTTAAAGTGTATGGTAAATATGCCATGCCACTCTACACAGAGAGTGCCAGAAATGTGGTCAAGCTAATAATTTTTCTTAAGTATACAAGCCAGTAAAGGAAGGACAAAAACCTGATTTACAAGTAGTCAAACCCAATAAAGCAAAGGTTAGTATAAGGGACAGTGTGATCTCAAACTGACCCAAGTACAGCAAATAATACTCTCTGAGTGCTGTTGAACTTTGCAAACAATATTCTGCTTGTGAATGCTGTTAAGATCATACATATAATTTCAGACCATGCATATAATTTCGGGTCTACTTTATTTATGCGAAAGCATAAAACAGCAAATACATATGGTTCGAACCATATGCATCAAAAGTGCAAGCCATCGAAAACTGTAAATGGAAATCTCCGTAGGTGGAGATTTCCATTTACTTCAATGTAGTGCGATCTCGGAGTTGGTATATTTAAGTAGCGGGGGGTGTGGTGGGGGTGCAGGGGGGCTTGCCTCCCTGCCTACATCTTTTTTTTTCTGTGTATTTTTTTTCTTTATTAACTTTTGAATGTTTATGAGTTTGATGCATATGTGTCGATCTTTATGCATTTGAACTTTTGAATGTTTGAGTTAATAAAGTAGGCCCTATGATTTCTTCATTAAGCTCAGAAACTCAACAAGTGTGCTAACTTAAAAGTCACTGTACTGAAAAGCTGTGCAAAAAATGGAAAATTTGTCACATTTAACTTAATTACTGAAACCAAGTATAACATTTTTAGTGAAAGCTCAGTTAAATAGCTGGACAGAAGAAATGTATTGTTTGTATCAATACTTCATTCATGATTTTATTCTGGGCACAAATGTTGGGTGAAAGTATGTTGTGTTGTATGTTCAAAAACATAGTACAACTTGCCATTTTAATATCTCAGTTCAGCAGCTAGGAAGAGGTGTGTGTGAACTGATGGGCATGTTTCAGTGAATTCACACTTTGTAAATGCTGGTGAAGTACAACATAGACAGCAGTGCAGTCAGGTCAGAGATGATGATTTGCACAGATACAGAGAGCAATGTCTTCTTGGAAACTGTAAATGTAGCGTTCAATAAGGTGCCACCTATGGATTCTGTAGTTCTACACAGACACTTTAATACTCGGTTGGGGAATTACAGAAGTATCAGAAGGGCTGTGATTGGGTTACCTGATCTGAATGTCAGTCGTGAATTGCTTTCAGACTGAAATTCTAGTTATGGATAATACAAAGTAACTATCATTGCTGAACACAAATATGCTCACAAGTGTATCTGATAGCAAAGTACCTAAGAGAATAGGCTAGTAGTCCACACTGCAGCCCTTTTAGACCTGGGAAAGTACCTTCTGGGCATTAAGGTCAACAGAGCTCTGAGCTATGATCTGGTCAACATCTGGTAATAAACTAGGCCATGTGACCTGGGTTGTGTCCTGACAAATCTGGAAAACCTAAGCATGGAGTGAAAGTATTCTGAAAACCCCTATCTGATATTTCTTTATGGGATGAGTTAAATTCTCACCTCCAGAAGAACTTCTTCCATAAATTTGGAGAGGACAAAGATTTTAAGTCTGAAAAAAACTCTGTTAAAAACCTCAATATTTGAGGCAACAACTTGGAGATGTGACTAAAGGATGATTGCAAACTTAGAATCAGCAGGTAGATACCACTGGTGAATGAAGTTGTAAGGTTTAAGAAAGAGGCTTCCATGCAGTACTATAAGAGGTAATCTAGGGATCTTACTGAGAAATAATGACATGTCAGGAAGGCAGCAGCTCTGTTATTTAGTAAAATAAAAGTCTGGGCATAGGAGGAGTTTAGCAAAGCCACAGAGAATGACTTTTATATTATCTCAAAGAAGTTCTAGCAAACCATCTGATGACTTGGGAGCAGGAGCAGAGATACTATTCAGGTTGTTCACAGTAACAGTTGAGAAATGCTAATCTTGAAAAGTAAAAAGAACACCCTGAGGAACTCCCAAATCCAGTGAATGTGCATTAGATGCAGAGGGCTGTACTAGATCCAGTTTATACATTTATACATTTGGTGGATGCACCAGTTAAATAGATCCAATGAGATAAGGCTGCAGGAAATAATTCAGTGCAGCCAGAAATGCTCAAGACATGGAACATCTTTTAGGAGTTATGGCTAACAATCCTTTTCAATGTTGTGTCGAAAGCTGGTACAGTACCTCTAGATTATCAAGCAAGGTTAGTGCTCTCCATTTCAAAAAATGAGACAGGAGGATGTGTTTCTAGATGTGAAGGGATGGCTCTTCTCAGCCTTCGTAGAAAAGTGCACAACAAGATTCAAGAAAAAGCACTTCATCCATGCATCAAAGTTCTGATTCAGAAGAATCAGTGTGGCTTCTATCTTGACCGTAGAATACATCAACTCTTTGTCCTTAGGCAGATATTGGAGGGGTCATGGAAGTGTGCTAAGCATATCCACAGGTGTTTTGTAGATTTGGTTATGACATATGACCATGAAACCTGACACATCTTATGAGAAGCACTACGACAGTGCAGGGTCCCAGGACCACTGCTGCATGGCATGTGTTCCTTGTTTTTGACTAATGAGAGCCGTGTCCACAATCTTATCATTTAATCAAATGCATTAGAAGTAGATACAGGACTCCAGCAAGGAATTTTCCTGTTTCCCATTCTGCTTGTAATTTTCATTGAAATGACATCAAGAAGCAGCTAATGTCTGGACAGTATCCAGTTTGGAGATGTACTGATATACTGATTCCAGGTGATTTGTTCTTTTTAGCCTCAGCTAAACTCCTCCGCATTACAGATCAAAATTTTCTCTCAGAAAAAAGTGGATTGCTTTTTGTTGTTGAGGTGGAGATCAAGTACCTCAGATGTTGGAGTTCAAGTATATCAGGGTCTTATTCAAGGGTGAGGACAGAGAGGATTGCGTGAGTGATAAGTCGAGCTGCACAGCACACAGCAGTGGCAATATTCGAGTCATTATACTGGACTGAGGTAGAGAAGTTGGAGCTGAGTCTTAGGATGAATCTGTCTCAGTTTGCCTGTCAGTATATGTCCTCATCTTAACCTGTGGTCATAAGCTTTTAGAAATGACTGAAGCAAAGGCATCACAGACACATACACATCACAGACATGATGTTCACTGTAGTTGGACTAGTAACTGGAAAGATGATATCACAGATAAATATAGATTGTAGAAATTATGCTCTTTTGAAGGATAACTTGGTTTATTCTCCACAATAAAGTAAATATTTCAGTAAACTAAGGTGATCTGGGATTATAGCCACTTTTACTCTGTGTTGAGAAGAGTTGGTTGCAAGGATAGTTCCTGAGTATCCCCTTCAACTAGTATACTAGTTATTGGAAGGATGCTCTGGGGCAACCCTAGGACCTGAAGAGATTATATGTGGCATTGAGATTCTGTGGTATAGTGGTTATCACATCTGCTTTGCATGCATAATGTCCTGGGTTCAAGCCCAAGATAAACCATTAGGGTTTGGGGGTTGTTATAATGGTTAAGGTGTGTAACTCGCACTCACAACATGGAGGATTTACACCTTTGAAAGGGAAATTGAATGGACTTAAAATGGACCACAAGGGCAGCTAGCCTAGTACTAATCTATGAAATACATAAACTATGAAATACATCTCACAGCTTCATTGGAAGTACCAGGTGAACCCACAAGATGGACTGGGGACTTCTTCTTGGGACCATGAAGTATGATATACCCTAGTCATCTTTCCACCATCAACACCCTTACTAGAAAATGATAATGGTTATGACGATTAATCCACAAAAACAAAGGATAAGAACTACAACCTGTTGAAATAATGAAGGGTATTTTGAACCACATTCATTGATAACAAAGGAAACAATTTACTTTATTAAAGTCAGAAGTTGAGTCTGAGATTCAGTATGCTGCTGATTTAAAGAAGTATACAATGAACTATGTGCCTGTTTTATATTTAGATGAGGTACTGAAAGATAAATTCATTAGTTTTTGCATATTTGCAGAGAGGCTTGCAAGGGGAAGCCATTAACTATATTAAATTTCAGGTTTCCAAAAGTACTAGAAAAAAATGCATTACATATAGAAATGGCAGGCATACATACAAAACATTTGATGTAGCACAAGTTACCTGTTGGTGTAGTTCATAAAGTCAGAAGGCATACACTAAATCACAAATGTAAGAAATTTAGTTACCTATGTAATAAAAGAAACAATGAAAGAAAGGAAAATATCTTAGAAGCAACATGCTGCAATTATAGGAAGTTGCAGTCCAATGTTACAAAAGTTTTCATGAAAGAATATATATAATATATATATATATATATATATATATATATATATATATATATATATATATATATATAGATATATATAGATATATATACACATATATATTTAATTGCTGGAACGTGTGTTCTGGCAGACTGCTTTCCAATCGATCTGCAAATATACAGAGCTGAGTATATTTTTTTGGTTTTAGAGTTTGTACTGTTAGTTGTTGCTTAGATCTCTGTTTAAACTGTTTCCCCCACCCCATTTTCTGCCGTGGCTTCAGTTGGTATAACTGTTTTTTACAGCTTGTGTGTGTATTATCTAACTCAAGGATCACTTAATTCGACCTGTTAGTAACAGCCTGCATTTAATTGCTAGAACCTGTGTTCTGAGAGACTGCTTTCCAATCTATCTGCAGATATACAGAGCTGAGTATATTTTTTTGGTTTTAGAGTTTGTACTGTTAGTTGCTGCTTAGATCTCTGTTGAAACTGTTTTGTGTCCCACCATCCCTATTTTTGGCTTGTAGTTTAAATTTGGTGGCTTTTGCACTTGCCCGCCCCACTGTAGATTCGATCTGGGATACTCCCCCAGTCCCATCTCTTTACCACATTCTACCTAATAAACTCTTTCTGCACTTGCTTTTAGTCCTTTTTAATTTAATTGCATTTTTTAAACTGTGTTTGGTCTAATATTGCTACATACACAAGTGTGCTAGCTTGCACTGCATGTGAATTGTTTTTACTACTGTTTTTGCTACTTTTCTGTAAAAAAAAAAAAAAAAAAACTGTAAGCCTGTTTCCTACCTTTCCTGTAACTAGTGTTCCAGATATAGATATGCTGTATCCAGGACTGTATGTAAGCTTCTGAGCCCCCCAAGCCTTTCTGTGTTGGAGGGAAGCCTTCTAGTTTATCAGTGGGAGTGGTAAGCACTAGGTAACCTGTCTACCACATAAGGAGTGGTTCTGACCCAGAAATTGTAGTTACTGGCCGTTTGGGCAATCTCTTCCATCTATCTCAACTTTCTGATTTGAAAGCCTGCATTTGCACTTGGTTCTGTCCTGTAACTCGTCTAATGTAGATACAGATTCTTAGTTTAAGCACTTAAATTTGCTTATTTGTGCTCAGCACTTGTTCAGAACTTGCAAGCACTAAATAAGCTACTAATTACTATAGCACTCAACCTTCCTCATTACGTAGAGGAAAACAGTTTTTGTACTTACTTTTCTCACTTGCTTAGTGAAAAACAGCTCTTATACTCACTTTCCTCACTTATCTAGAGGAAAATAGTTTTTTATTCAGGCATGTCCAAGGGTCAGCTCCCAGTGTTCTCTCATGTCTATCTGATGAATCTGGGCATCTTGAGGCAATGTAGAAATTGCCTCATGTACAGAGACAACCCGTTCCTCCTACCACCCAACACTACAACCTGTGAGAGATGCACTTATCTAGCCAAACTAGAGGTAAAGCTCTCTCCAACCAAGACTGAACTTGACAGTCATGAGGAGAAGGTAAACATTTGCACCACACCACACTCATCACATAGTCTCACTAAATCTACACCACCAAAATCCACACATAGTAACACAAAAACATTTGCAGAGGCTCTCAATAATAATCTGTCTAAGTAACAGAGACCTCCAAAGCAGAAACGCAAGCAACCTCCATCCCCCAACACAACCCAAATGACACATAGCCCACAGACTCAGTGTGCCAATCAACCACAGCCAATAAGGCAAAACAACGTACCCAACACACTAGTCATAGGTGACTCTATAGTCAGACACACTGATGTCCCACTCACCAGGCTAAACAAGGAGAAGGTTACTGTCAGCTGCCTGTCGGGTGCCAGGATCCGCCACATAACCCATGCAGTTAGGTCACTCCACAACAAGTACAAATATGACTCTGTCATTGTCCATGTTGGTGTGAATGACCTGAGACATACCTCCCTGGACTACATGAAAAGAGACATGGAAGAGCTCTCCAATCTTGTAGCCCAGGCAGGTATGACCCTAGCCCTGAGTAGCATTCTGCCATCACCCAGAATGATACCACAGTACAAGGACAAAATGATTGACTTCGACAACTGGCTAAGCTTCTGGTGTCATTCTAAGGGGATCCAGTATCTGTCTGCTTGGGATGACATGGTCGACAGACCACGATGCTTTGCCACAGATGGCCTGCACCTGCCGCCCATGGGATTCCAAATACTGGCTAAGGCTCTTGCTGCCCCTATAGTGCCTTTTTTATGCAAGGTTCAAATAACAAATTCACCACCGTAACAGGAACAGGCAAGCAAAAACTGAGGGTAATGCTACTCAATGCTAGAAGGCTAAATCTCAAAATGCACTCACTCGAGGCACTCCTTAAAATGGCGAACATCGATATCTGTGCAGTGACTGAGACCTGGTACAAGGCTCCAGAGAGCACCCATGCACTGCCAAGCTATAACTCATACCACACTTTTCGGCCATGTAACCTGGACCGAAACACCAAATGCGGAGGTGTGTCCATATTCATTAAGGATATCCACACCTCCAGGCTAGTTGCTCAGCATAATGCATCCGAGGTTATCCAAGTGCAACTAACTCTGGGCAAAACTGCAATCCAAATTGTAGCTTGCTACAGATCCCCCACCATGCCCCAGGATTCCCACTCATCTTTTCTTGATGTACTGGAAAATATTAGGGTTCAACCAAACACCCTAATAATGGGCGACTTCAACTACCCCACCATTAACTGGGAAAACTACTCATGTACCAACTCCTTAGCTCAACGCTTTCTGGAATTCAGAAACTCCAATGCCCTGGATCAACTTATCCACACCCCCACCAGGGGCAACAATATTCTAGACCAAGTTATTACCAACATGAGTGACTGGTGTTCCACACCTGAAGTCAACTCCTCATTGGTCCGATCCGACCATAAGCTAATCACCCTTGATATCCACATCTCGCCCCCACCCCCCATTAAGAAAACCATGGTAAAACATTTCTACAAAGCCAACTTCATGCTTCTTAAGACAGAAGTGGTGAACTTCATGACACCCATGCAGATGGACAATACAGTTACAACTACTGAATCCTACAGAAATGCAATCTATAAGCACTTACACAAGTGCATGGATTGTGCTATCCCAAACAGAACCAAGACGCTATCCTCCAAAAAAAGGAAACCAATCTGGTGGTCCCCTGCCGTAAACAAACTGTGCAACAGAAGGAAGAAACTGTTGCAAAAGAGAGTAAAATCCCATGAGTGGAGGAGCTCCCTGGTCAGCCTCAGTAAGAAGCTGAGATTCCTTATAAGATCCTCCAAAGCTAGCTATGAAAACAAAATCGCCACTAATTCTAAGGGCAGCCACAAAGCATTCTATAGCTATGTCAAGAATCTCAATGGCAACACCCAAATCTACTCTGAGTTACAGCACAATAGCACGAAAATTACAGAACCAAGTGATATTGCCAACATCCTGGCAGATAGGTTCAGTGCTAACGTTACCCCCCCTCACCCCCTAAAGGGCCCATATCTATACAGGAAGAATGCAGAGTCCCTATAATCACAACTATGCAGTTAAAAGCTGCACTCTCTAAAGCCAAAAACACAGTATCCATGGGACTGGACAACATCCCAGGCTGTGTTTTACGTGAACTTCAGAATGAACTGGCTCCCCACTTAAGCACCATGTTCAATAATAGCCTTGCATCAAGCTTTGTGCCCACTGAATGGTGCACAGCAACAGTTATCCCAGTCCACAAAGGGGGAGCCACCACTGATTCCAGGAACTATTGACCTATTAGCCTGATGAGCCTGGTCTGCAAGCCCATGGAACGTATCATCATGGAACTCATAAACAAAGACATTGGTAACCTCCAAACTCTGGATCCCACCCAGTTTGGTTTTGTGAAAGGCAGATCATGCCTCCTGAACCTGATTGACTTCTTTGAGGCAGTCACCATAGCGTAGATGAGGGTAAGGTTGTTCACAAAGCCTATCTTGACCTCGCAAAGGCTTTCAACAACACCCCCCATTCTGGAATTATAGCTAAACTCACTAAACTAGGTATAAATCCCTACGTCACAAGATGGGTTGGAAAATGGCTCACTGACAGAACCCACACTGTAAAAGTTGCAGACTACAAATCTGACCTCAAAGCAATGACAAGTGGAGTACCACAGGGTTCTGTCCTGGGACCTCTCCTGTTTGATATGTACTTCTCTGAAGTACAGGCTAACACAGAAGGCCTCTGGCTAATGAAGTTCGCAGATGACTGCAAACTAGAAGCCATAGTCAAGTCCCCAAATGATGTGGACATCCTACAGAAGGGCCTCGCTGAGACAGATGCCTGGTGTCAGAGCCATGGCCTCAAGCTCAATACCAAAAAGTGTAGTGTCATCCCCTTTGGTAAAAACTCTGTACCCATGAACTACCACATAGGCAACAACCTACTTAACACCGAATGTGTGATAAGAGCCCTTGGGACCCAGGTGGACAGTAGTCACTCCTCTGATAGTCACATTGCCACAGTAGTCAGGAAGTCCTTCTACGTGGCACACCTCATCATAAAAGGGTTCTCATCCAGGAAAAAAGAGGTCATTGTTCCCCTCTACTCGACACTCATTAGACCCATTATAGAGTACAACACCCCTTTTGGAATGCACCTCACAAGACATCTACAGCAGCTGGAAAGGCCACAGAAGTACCTCACAAAGAGGATTACTGTCCTCAAACAAATGCCCTACACTGACTGCCTCAAAAAATGTCAGCTTTACTCCATAGCCTATTGCCTACTCTGAGGTGATCTCTGCCTAACATATAAAGCTATGTCAAACCCAGAGCTGTTGGACATGCTACATCTAAAGAAATCCCAATCCCTCCGAGCTACACACTCTAGGGACCTAAACCTTGTCACCACAATTAACAGGACATGCTGGAGGGATAGATTTCTGTCCCAGAGACTTCCCGTACTCTGGAACAGGCTACCCATCTATGTCAAGCAAAGTTCTTCATTAGCACTCTTCAAGAAAAATCTTGATGAGTGGATGGAAAATAGGAAATACACCCTGGGGATCACTTCTGTGTCTCTGCTTGACAGTGGCACAGGAAAATAACATTCTTAGGTGGTGTAAGCCAGGGAAACTTGTTGGCTAGGCTTATATAGGCCCTTGGGCCGATAGCCTAGTACCTACCTGTGAACCTACAAACACACACACACATATATATATATATATATATATATATATATATATATATATATATATATATATATATATATATATATATATATATATATATATATATATATATATATATAGGTTTACTATCAAATGTTTGACATAACATTATTTGAATGTACAGATGTCGAACCAAATGTTGAAATCTGTACACCGAACAGTGTAAATGTCGATCTGAGCTTTTCAGTGCAGTCAAATTTTGAAAATGTCGACTACACTAAAATGCTCCTACCCATCCAACATACTACAGCTGCACCCCCGCCCCTACTTATATATATATATATATATATATATATATATATATATATATATATATATATATATATACATATGCACACTCCAGGATCGCACTACAGTGAGGGTAAGGGTACATTTCCCCAACCCTACTATAGTGCAATCTGCACCACAATGCTGGAGTGACAACAGCAGCCATTCACTCTTGTCAGCTTCGACATTGTGGTGCTCACCCAAACAGTTCTGCTATATGGATTTTGCACATAGCTCGTACGTCTAACAGACAAATGAACATGTGATAGTAAACTATATATATATATATATATATATATATATATATATATATAGCGAGAGAGAGAAGTAACAAGAATTAATAATGTTTTTCGCATAACTAGTAAATGTTTCTTTTACCATCAAATAATGAAGGAAAAGACTCATATATGGTTTTCTGGTAAATGATAAAAATTGAAATGCAGAATGAAACAGGAGGAGCAGAGTCAATTACATCTCGGAAGTACAGGCAACATTTCCAAAGAAATTATTACATGCCACCAAAGTTAAACTTTAAAAATATAATGTAGAAATGTTGTAAGTATTAGGTCATGCTGTGGCTTCATTATGCTTTGAAAAGCAAAAGAGAGCATTTGTTAGCTCTCTTTTGTCCTATTACATACTGAAGAAAGATAAGTGTTCATTTCTTGAATTGATTGATCATTTTAACAGTCTGTACCTGCTTTAGCTAAGGTCTTTAAGTCTATATTAGTAATTCCAGTACATAACTGCAATGCATTTTCTGCTTAAGTGCTCTAACAGTTGGTACTAACCCTTAATTTTATTCTTATGTACTGAGTGTATGTCAGGCTAGTTAAAGACATGTCTTTGCATTAAGGTAGTTACAGGCTAGTTACTTCATAACTAAGGGTCTGATTGTTTTTTTCCTCCCACCCACCCTGTTGTAGTTGTGTTCTTAAACCCAATGTATCTATTGTTGTTTGCCCCTTATGATAATTTGGCAACATAATTTTCCTCCCTCTTCCCATTTATTGGCTGTTGACAATAATCATATAAGTATCATTTTGCAAAGTATTTCTCTTTAAACTACTTAGGCTAAAAGATCTTTGCTAAACTTGCTTAATATTGAGTGTACAGTACTGTTTGCACTGATTTTAGTATCAATTTAGTGAGTTTTGTACTGTAATTAGTTTACTCGTTTTCGCTGATAGCAGAAGGTTTCCTGGGTTAATTGTTTTGTATTGAAATTTAAATACTCAGTAGCAAGTCCATCTAAACATCAGAATAAATCCAACTCCAAGCAGTTATAGTTACCTTGCCCCAGAACCATTCCTGTCTGTAACATGGACCACCTATCCCCATAATGTCTCTAGACAGCCTGATTGAGATGGATATCTTAAATATCGTCTCATTCTGTCTGATGATCATATTTTACTCACACAGCATAACACAGTGACAGATATACATACATAATGTCCTTTCGAGGCAAAAATCTTGAGCACAGTCAACTTAAAACACCAAAAACATCAGTAGTACGCCACACATTACACCTCTCCAAGGCCATCACAATACACATAATCCATCAAATACTGAGGTTCTAAATATTAACTTGCCTAATCCTCAAAGCCCTCCAAAATACAATACAGGTACAAAGCACACTCAGCAAATTAAGCCTACTTTCTCACATATCACAGAGTCCCAAAATCATAGATGCTGAACCCATAAAGCAGGAATCAACCCAGCCAAACATTGTTGTTATAGAAGACTCCATTGTAAGACATACAGATGTGCCTCTTACCAGAGTGAGCCAGGAAAGAGTGATGGTTAGTAACTTGTCTGGTGCCAGGATCCATCAGATAACACATGCACTCAGGTCCTTGAACAACAAGTACCAGTATCACTCTGTTATAGTTCATGCTGGTATCAATGACTTGAGGTGTACTTCCCTGGACTATATGAAGACAGACGTGATGGATCTCTCAGACTATGTGTCCAAGGCAGGTATGATCCAAGCGTGGAGCAGCATTTTAGCTTCTTCGAGGATGATGCTGCAATATGAACAAAAAATAATTGACTTTGATAATTGGTTTAGCTTTTGTTGTTATTTAAAGGGTGTCTAATACTTTTCAACCCGGGAGGATAAGATCATGCTGCCTCACCAGGGATGTCCTACATCTGTCCCCTCTAGGGTTGTGATTATTATCAAAGGCATTGTCCATCCTCGTATTGCTTTTTTTTGGGAAATGCTAACCTAATAAACTTACCAACATAATAAAACTAGCAAAGGAAAATATGAAGGTGTTACTAATCAATGCTAGGAGCCTGAACAAGAAACTCCACCCCCTACATGCCCTTCTCACCCTGGAAGACATTGACATCTGAGTAGTGACCGAGACATGGTTTAAAATGGCACAGAGCACTCTGGCTGTGCAGGAACATAACCTTCCATGTGTTTAGATCAGCTACAGTGCAGGAGGAGATAAAAGGTGGCCATGTTTAAATCTACATCCAGAAGAGACTAACATCAAGGCTGGCAAAGCAGGATGATGCACTAGAGCTTCTTCATGTCCAAGTAAGTATCAGAAAAGTTCTGTATCACATATAAGCTAGCTATACAACTCCCTCTATGACACAAGAAAGGCACAGCACCTGTCTACAGGCACTAGAATCACTCAATATTAATCACAATGCCATTTTCATAGGTGATCTAAAGTAGAGATTCCTGGACTTTGTCAATACAAATGCCTTGGAATAATTAGCCAGAGTACCCACTAGGAGAAATAATATCTTTGATCTTGTCCTTATTAATATGAGAGCATCCTGATGCAGCTGTCCCCCATAGGAACAAGTGGAGGGCAAACCTCAGAAACAAATACACATGGTAGAACTATAATGTCAACAAGCTTTGTAATAAAAGGAAAAGTATGACCAAAAATAAGAAGAGTAATTCCCAGAGTGTTAGAGCCCTTTGTCACTGAAATAAACAAACAAATCAGTAGCTCAATAAAATCCCTCTCCCAAAAAAAAAAGGATGAGGATAAAATAACTGTACAAGACAAAATCAATCACAAGGCATTTTTTTAGTTATGTTTGTAATCTCAAAAGCAGAATACAATAATGGGCTAAGCTGATTATGAGCGATGTTACCTATCAAAACATGACGGTAGAGCGAACTTACTGGCTGATAAATTTAGTTCTAACGTTACCCCTCTCCCCCCTCCATCTGTCCCTGAATATATACCAGAAATTGACTTGGCTCCAGCTATCACACATGACCAAGTCCTAAAAGTACTCTTAAAAGCCAAAAATGCTGCATCACTGGGTTCTGACAATATCCTTGGATGCATCTTAATGAACATGAAGCATGATTTAGCCAAATCCCTAACAATGCTGTTGAGTCTCAGCCTCTGTACAGGTTTTGTACCGAGTGAATGGAGAACTGGATTTTGTCTATACAAATGCCTTGGAATAATTAGTCAGAGTACCCATTAGGAGAATAACATCTTGAATCTTGTCCTTACTAATATGGGACCATCTTGCACCATTTCTTGCGTATTTTCATAACTTGCTATGTCCCTCATTCCCCTGCAAATGGAGAACAGCTACAGTCATTCCCTGCATAAGGGAAGACCCTCCGCAGATACAGGCAATTACAGACCCAGAAGTCTGACCAGTCTCATATACAAAGCCATGGAAAAACCTACCATGGAACTAATCAAGCAGAACATAGGGAACCTCCAAACACTGGACCCATCTCGGTTTGGATTTGTCAAGGGCAGGTCATGCTTACTTAGCCTTGTGGATTTTTTTGAAAAGGTCACTAAAGCAGTAGATGAAGGCACAACAATATACACTGCATATCTCAACCTGCTCAATGCTTTTGACAACATTTCTTACTCAGGCATAGCAGAAAAGCTAACAAAGATGGGAATAAACCCCTATATGACCTGCTGGATTGCCAGCTGGCTCACAGATAGGATGCACATAATCAAAATAGGGGAAGGTACCTCCACAAAGAGACCAGTCACCGCTGGAGTCCCTCAGGGTTCTGTGCTGTGACCTCTCCTGTTTTGCATCTACTTTTCTAAAGTAAAAGCCAATACCAAAGAGTCTCTGGCTGACTAAGTTTGCAGATGACTGCAAGCTAGGAGCAGTCACTGAATATCCAAATGATTTAGCCATCCTGCTGGAAGGTTTGTCCCAAATAATTAAATGTTACCAAAATCATGGACTGAAACTAAATGCCACAAAATGCATTGCTGTATTCTTTGGGAAGTCATTTGTCCCAGGGAACTACCACACTATGCTCCTAAGAGTTGACCCATTTGTTTGGGATTTGTGAACTTATGGGAACAGTGACCTTTCTTTTGACCAACATGTGTCCACAATGGTAAGAGAGCCATTCTATATTGCACAATTTATAAACAAAGGGATTGTGTCTAGATCTAAGAATGTCATTGCCCCCCTTTACTCAGCCCTCATTAGGCCAACCATTGCATATAATGCTCCCTTTGGCATATATCTGTCCAGATGCATGCAGCAACTTGAACACTCACAGAGATACCTAACTAAAAGGATAAAATGCCTAAACAACATGTTCTATGTGGACTGACTGAAATCCCTGTCACTATACTAGGTATCCTATGGACTGCTAAGAGGTAGCCAATGTCTGGCATACAAGGCATCCTCCGACCCATTATTGATGGATTTACTGCACTTCAGCAAGTCAAATGGCATTAGAAATACTTGGTCTAGGGATCTAAACCTCTTCTGCAACATCAACAGAATGGTTTGGAGGGACAGGTATATCTTGCAGAGATACCACTGCTAAGGAACAGACACCCCATCTGCATAAAACAAAGTTTACTTCTGTCTATATTCAAGTACAACTTACATATATGAATGAGAAACAGACAATTTACACCAGGACTACTGCTCCCTGTACTACAAATGGATAGAGGCAGCTCCTAATTGCTTTATCCCATGCATGGGTCCATTCAAATTATCTATGTTATGATCTCAGTTATTCTCATTAGGGGTGATATATAAGTATTGATCATGGGATGGGTAAGGCCAATCTATAACCAAATGGCTTAGGTTACTTTGAGCACAAAAATGGAAATTAGCTAGGCTTAAAATGGCCCACAAGGGCAGTTACCTAGTACTTACCTATAAACATATGAACTGGCTAGGCTTAAAATGGCCCACAAGGGCAGATAGCCTAGTACTTACCTATGAACATATGAACTGGCTAGGCTTAAAATGGCCCACAAGGGCAGTTAGCCTAGTACTTACCTATGAACATATGAACTGGCTAGGCTTAAAATGGCCCACAAGGGCAGCTAGCCTAGTACTTACCTATAAACATATGAACTGGCTAGGCTTAAAATGGCCCACAAGGGCAGCTAACCTATAAACCTATTTGTCGTTAGTTCTGGGGAAGAAAGAACTAATTCTGTAGGGGAAGAACTGGTTATGATTAGTTACAAATGCCTGCATTATCCTATAAAAGGATAAGGTTTGTGACTCATACTATATCAGATGAATTATGCCACTGGAGGAAATACTTGAAGGCATGCTAAAATGTTTTAAAAGGAACTAGCGCTGTGTATGTGTGAAAGCTACCATTATGATGAATCTAAATGACTTTCTAAAGTTCTATAAGAATCTTCTTCTACCATTACAAAAACTGGAAATGGCAGAAAGACACACCAGAAAAAACAAATATTACTAGTCCTGGGAATCATAGTGAATGAGCTAAACTTACTGTTACAGCAACAAAGTGAGTCAGTGTTGTTCTAAGCTACTGATATGGAGAAATAGCAATTTCAGAAATTAGCTGCATTAATAAACACATTGAGTGGTAGAACTGTGTTATTAGAAACTGGTTTAAAATGTTATCTAATACTAGACAATGACAAAAAAGAAGTACCAATAACAGTGTAGCTAGTTTTGCTTATGTGTAACTGACATCTATTTATGACGCTTTCCTCACCTCCCATTTTCCAAAGAATTATGGAAAATTGTTGAATGATTCAAATATGGTAGGGTATATAGTTGATATTCTGGGCACTAGGAAAATGGAAAATGGACACCTCTATAACTTATTAAGATTACAGCAGAGCTGGAAGAGGATGGAATGAGAGTAAAAAGTCTAAGCATCAGTTTGGCAAGTCACAGACAGAATATTTAGAGCATGTGTTGGACAAATTAAAAAAAAAAAACATGGGATTTAACCATTGGTTGAAAAGGTAAAAACAGTTCATCAAACACCGTGCTCTCATTTGTATGAAACAATTACAAAATGTTTCTACATTTAGTAAACTACTATGAAACGTTTATGCTTAAGCAGAGTATACAATAATAGCATCTCTGCACAGTGTGCAAAAGGAACAGTTTGCATTGGGAGTGAAACATTAGGAATACGTGTAAAGAATTGTTAACATGTTTCAAAATGCTGGTATATTAAGGCCAAAGCCAGTCACTTACTTTGCAGCATGTAATGCTTCTGTATATGACATGGGAGCTGTGTTTCAATGTGCAACTCCTTTTGTTGAAGAGCAGCTGATTGTTTATGTTTGTCGACCCCTCTCTCCTACAGAGAAAAAAATCATTTCAAATTGAAAAAGAAGCTCTAGTGTTGACTTCTGCAGCAAAATAGATAAATAAATAAATAACATTTATATCAGTACTTAGAAAATTCAAGCTAATGGAACACATTTCACTGTAGCTAACACTGCTTTTCATTTTCCTTGAAAAGAAATCTCCCCAGTTATTCCCCTTTCCAAAGACCTACTCCTACTCCAAAAATATTAAGAAGTCCCAATTTAGGGATAAAATCATCACCCAGCAATTCTCTTTACTATGGAGTGAGCTTCACCTATGTATACAAAGTGGGAAACACTATCAATATTTACACTTAGTAGTACTTGGCTAGCTACCTTTGTGGATTATTTTAAGCCGAGCAAGTTACCCCATGTGAGAATCAAACACTGCATCTTATAGCTGTAAGGCAAGTACCTTAACCATTATTCCAACCTCCCTAATTAGCAATTATTCCAACCTCCATTTAGATGAATGGAATGTTTACTGTAAATTCAGTCCAGAAGTCACTGGCTAAAACTTCTAACTGCCAAACTAAACATTATCACATTTCAGTCCTCATTATTTCTTCTCCAGTTTCCTTTTCCTCCTTTTGCTCAAACTTATTTTTATTTGCCATCCCTCTGGCATAATTCAACCTAAAAATATTCTACATCTATCCTGTCACCATCATCATCTGATGAACTATTAGCTCACCTTCAACGGTTCTTTTCCTATGACATTGTTGGCCAAGCCTGCAGTGGTTGGAATGCTGTTGGCTTAGTATAAATCTATAAATGTCTTTTATTTTCAGAGGATTATCAATTTATGATTATCAAATTAAATACTGGACTTCAAAAGAGACAAGGAAATAAAGACAATTCTGAAAAAAAATTCTTTACACGATACTTCTCACCACGTAATAGAAAGTATGATGAAATACATGTTGATGATCTGAAAGAGGTTACTATATGTAATGATAATTGGTATAAAGCTACTAAAATGACTACATACAGTATATTGGTGTTGTTATTGTTATGACATCCTAGTGTTAGGTTCAGAAAAAGTTCATGATCTGAGGTCAGAGGCAGTATTGCAGGCTGCAGGCTATCACAATTCTCGGCTAATGCTAAAGAAAGACAAATGTTGTTTTAGAAAAACAGAGCTTTTGTACTGTTGACACCAAGAAAGTTTTAGTGGTATCAAACCAGATGCAAGCAATGTCAGAATAATAGCCAAGATAACAAAATCCATCTTGTGTGAATGAGTTAAGACATGCCCTAGGTATAACTAATTATTTAGGTTAAGTTTGTACCAGATCTTTCTACAGTGGTTTGTCCTGTAACCGATTTGTTAAAAATGTAACATGGTCCTGGAGACATGCTCAAGCCCAAGCACTTAGTAAAATCAAAGAAATCCTAACAATAGCTCCACTGCAAGCATACTGTGATGTTAGTAAACAGACAGCAGAGAATGTAGATGATAGTAGCTATAGCCTAGGTGTGGCACTACTCCAAATAGATGAACAAAATGTTATGTCCTATTGTCCGTTGTTCTAGAATGTTATCCAAGAACCACACAGCCACTGTAGCACTATGAACAAACCAGTAATTTCCAAAAACATGCACCACTCAACAAGCTGTTACACATGAACTCGATGCACTAGGGATAGAAAAAATAAAAAAATATATATATATATTTTTGAACAAATAGTGAGCATCTTATAATAGACTTCTTCAGAATCTATACACAGAATTAAATATTCTGTTACACTCAGTCAATTTTTCCATACAAATCCCATGTCGCACAAACATAAGTGCACCAAGCACTCAACGACTATTTGGAAATATTTTTTTTTACTTTTCCTATTCCTGCTGCATCATTGAGTTTAGTTGTGCGACAGCTTGTGGAGTGGGGTATGTTTTTGGAAATTAATATTCCAGAATGTCACCACATACAGAAAAAAAATATTTGCAGACTGAAAAAAAATGCCTTGCAAGTGCATAGGTATGTGAAGAATACTTCAGACATCTAGTAGGGTTCAGAAGTTTCCAGATCCAGACTGACCATAAACTTCTAATTACATTAATGAATTCATATGACTTAGACAAAGTGCCACCAAGGTACAAGAGAGTGTTAATGAGACTGAGAAGGGCAAATGCCAAGGCAGACCATGTACACAGAAAACAAATATTTACTGCATGTGTTATCCAGAAATCATATATGTGACCAACCATTGTCAAATACCTGAGATGATGTTGCCGTCTATGTGCAAAGCATAATGGTGACAAGACCTATAATGACTCAAAGTCTAGAAAGCTTAAACAAATACTGATTATCAGTTTGCAGATTATTACAAGCCCAGAATCAAACCATGTACCTTGCATTTTTGGGGTAAAGACCCTAACCATTACTCCAATCCCTCCTTCTTAACATCCCTGTAGTGTTTCATAAGTAAATGTGTTGTTTACATGAGACATCTATATGCTCTTGAAGCATCAGTGTGTTGAATGTGTGGTGCATCAGTTGTGCATCATCATACTTTGTAATTTATATTTTCTTGTAAACAGGGGAGATGTCATGAAACATTGTACGAAGCTGATAAAATGGTTGTATACATTGTGTTCCTGTATAAATAGTCATGTATGGTATAGACTTTTATGAAGCAACTTATTTTATAATGAGTTGCAGTTTCTAAGCTGCGGTCATTTGGCTGTGGGATGCTGAAATGTTAGCATGCTTTATGGTAAGTGGCTGTTAAGTCATGGTGGTACAGTGGTAGTGTTGTTGCCTCGCAGCAAGAGGTTCTCCTGTTCGATTCTTAGCCGAAGTGCCTTCTGTGTGGAGTCTGCATGTCCTCCCTGCAGTTGAGTGGCTTCCTCTGAAAGACATGTATGAATGGGTGTTCCTTTGCTGAAGGTTGGGTGTTGGGCTGGCAACTTGGCACCATAAAACTTGACTGCCAATCATTAGTGGACTGGAGTTCTGCTGTGGCGACCCCTAATTGGGAAAAGACAAACAACAACTTTATGGTAAGTGGCCATGTTGTTATTAATAAAGATCACCTATTTGCTAAAACTTAAATGATTGGTGAATGCTGACATTTCTGATTTGAGCAACAAAGAACACAAATTGGATAACAATTTCTGAAGGGATGCAAGTCCATCACAACTCAAATGGCACATGTAAATTGACACTGTACATACACCTGGGGCAATTTGGGGGAGTAACATACCACTCATCTGCATGTCTTTGATATATGGGAGGAAAGAGAAGGACCTGATGAAAGCCAATGCAGACACAGGAAGGAAATTAAAACTGCATAGAAAAGGCAACCTAGCTAGAAATCAACTGTTTGCTGCCATGCCAATGTGCTTCTTTAGAAAGAGAAACAGGAGGTATGCACAAACACCTAAATATATATATATATATATATATACATATATATATATATATATATATATATATATATATATATATATATATATATATATATATATATACATATATATGTATATATATATATATATATATACATATATATATATATATATATATCTATATGTATATATATGCACATAGCTATATGTGTGTATGTAGAGTGCTGAGCTGACGTGAAACATCTAGGAATCAACAGTATAAAGTGCAATCATAAATACATAAGTATGATTTATTTCATGTGGGCCAATAGTGTGAGATAATAGACATCAGAACACCTCCTTTACAATAGGGTGCAGAGGTATCTTTGTATACAGAAAGGTGATTTTAGACTAGGTAGGGCCTGGAGCAGTGATTATGGATGGGGTCTGGATATGACAGTATGAATACACTGTGATGCATTTTATATCTTATTTTTGAAACAGTGTTGCTTGTTAACTATTCTGTCTTTGTACTTTTAGCTAGAAGTTTTATGAATGTGACCCAATATGTGTGTGTGCCCAGATAAAATTAGTGATTATTATATTTTTCAGAGAGGGTGCAGAAGTATCTTTGTATACGGAAAGGTGATTTTAGACTAGGTAGGGCCTGGAGCAGTGATTATGGATGGGGTCTTGATATGACAGTATAAATACACTGTGATGCATTTTATATCTTATTTTTGAAGCAGTGTTGCTTGTTAACTATTCTGTCTTTGTACTGTTAGCTAGAAGTTTTATGAATGTGACCCAATATGTGTGTGTGCCCAGATAAAATTAGTGATTATTATATTTTTCAAATGTACGTGCACACACACACACCCACCCACACACAAATACATCACACAAACACACACTCTCACTCA